>NC_059164.1:36175315-36327386 GCF_019923935.1 Bubalus bubalis
GGGACCTCTAAGCACTAAAGGCTTCCTCATGGGAAGATGATGAGCAGTCGGGCTCTGAAGTTCAACTACTTTTGTTGCTCGGCAACATTGCTTCCATTTTGCTTGAATATTAAATATTGATAGTAGTTCCTGATTTCATGACAAGAACGAGAAAAACTTGTCATGTCAAAGTGTAATTTTTCTTCTTTTTTATTTCTTATTGGATGAAAGATTCTTCAATTCTATAGTGCTTTAATATTTTCAAAAGTTTCACACATGATTCCATATAACCCCATAATAATCCTTTTTGGCTCCCACCCCTATATTGTCCCTCCCCCATTCTCTCTTCCCACTGTTAACCACTCATTTTGTTCTCTATGTCTGTGAGTCTGCTTATTCTTTTGTTATATTCTAGTTTGTTGTATTTTTTAGATTCCACATATAGGATAGTGTTTGTCTGACTCATTTTACTTAGCATAATGCCCTCCAAGTCCATCAATATTGCTATAAATGCAAAATTTCTTTCTTTTTATGGCTGAGTAGTATTCCATTGTGTATACACGTACATCTTCTTTATCCATTCATCTGTTGACAGACACCTAGGTTATGTGCATACCTTGGTAGGTGTAAATAATACTGCTGTGAATATGGGAGCGCATGTATCTTTTTAAGCTAGTGTTCTTGGTTCTTTTCTGATATGTACCCAGCAGTATGGTTGTTCTGATTTTAGTTTTTTGAGAAGCCCCCATACTGTCAAACTGATACTATTTTTAATTTAGTTTTTTTTTTGAGACACCTGATAATTGAGATTAAAAATAAAAATAATCCAACCTAATGATTATTTTATATATATACATTTTTTAATTACACAAGTTTAGAATAAAACCACCTTCAAGGCTTATTCCATAGCTACATTTATATTTTATCTAGTTTCATGAAATGCATTTGAATATATATTACTAATGCTATAACAATAAAATAAATTTCAAAAGGCTGACATCAAAATGCCATTCTTTCTATTCAATTACTGATATAATTTATTAACACTAAACTCTCTTTAGATCTGTTTAAATTGTGGTGTTCTCTACTTTCTTTCAAAGATGTTGGAACTGTTCTTAAAGTAGTTTCAATTCCTAAGGAGACCTGGCATGATTTAGAAGAAGTTCTGCTTGAAGAAATGACAGTTTTTCGGGTGAGTGCTGTTTAATTTCAAGTGTCGACAAGGTCACTTGTATGTCCTTCCCCTAGGACAGCTGCACACTGATCTTGGTATGGACAAGTAGTCTGGCATACCCTTCTAATTAGCTTGTCAATTAAAAAGCCAGACACTAGTCAAAATAAACCTTGAAACTTTCAATGCTAGTTAAATCTAAAAATGTAAAGAAATATATCCTTGGCTCATATTTTGTTTTCTCAGTGATAAATTATATGATTTACATTTTATACTATTAATGTAAGTTACCTCACTGAACAAACTCTGCGTGCCTCCCGCCTCCCAAATCCCTTCTTTCACACTTTATGGTGTAAGTGGGGTGATAGATGACTTCCGTGAATGTATTAAAGAAATACATTCAGAATGAAGGAATGAAGACATTTCAGTAATTTTTAAAATCTTATTTGTGAGTTGTTTTATCACATTTTTCTAAAGAAATCATTTGTTAGCGAAAGAAAATGTTCACGATTTTTATATCACTGGTGGAAAATTTGTTACGAATTCCTAGTCTTTACAAATGGCACCCTACTCCAGTACTCTTGCCTGGAAAATCCCATGGACGGAGGAGCCTGGAGGGCTGCAGTCCATGGGGTTTAGGAGTCGGACACGACCAAGCGACTTCAGTTTCACTTTTCCCTTTCATGCATTGGAGAAGGAAATGGCAGCCCGCTCCAGTGTTCTTGCCTGGAGAATCCCAGGGATGGGGGAGCCTGGTGGGCTGCCGTCTATGGGGTCACACAGAGTCGGACACGACTGAAGCGACTTAGCAGCAGCAGCAGCACAAGTAAGAAAGGAACTGGTAGTTGTCCCTTTGTCGTGAATCAATCACTTCTGGCTCAGCTAAGTTTATACAAGATTGGGGATAGAGGCATCAGTTTATGTGTTGCAGTGAGAGTAGAAAACTAAAGTAATTTAACATATACCACAGTCTTTTTTTCCTTTTAGAAAATCAGCTAGGAGGAAGTTTGAATTGACACACCTTGATATGAATTATTTATGAAACATAACAGAGAAATGATGCCTATCAAAGGTGTTATTTCAGTTTTTGATAGAAGAAGGTAAAAACAATCAAACATTTATTTACTAAAAATAAATTGAATTATTAGTGGACAGAAAATGAGAAATGTCGGATTTAGTCTCCAGGAATTTCAGACACTTTATCTATAAAGTGAAGTGCCTGTATTGAAGTTTTCAGTTGATTGAATATTTTGATTGTAAGCAAAATCTTCCCAGGACTTCTTTTAACCCTGTACTTATTAACTCAATAGGGCTCTTGCTCCCTATTTCAGTAATTGTTTGAAGAGAAAATAAAGTAAAATATGGCAAGTTCCTAATTGATATTGTTTCAGGTAAAATTGTAATTAGCTTTGAAACATGTAACTGAAAAATCATGACACAGACACCTAGTAGTAACTAAGAAATGTTCTACTGGGAAGGTCTTAGGTTCTTGAATCATACCTACATAATAGTTCTGTTTGGACCACAAAGAGTTCATCTGAGCTTTCCCATCAGTATAGACAGGGAAAATAATACCTATCTCACAAGGAAGCTAGAAGAATTAGAGACAGTATCTGTGGAATATCCAAGACAGTGCTAGTTACTGTGCTTAGAATCTTATCGTCAATATAATTTTACTTGTTTTAGTTTGTCTACAGTGAATATAAGCTGCATTTACAGTAGCTTTCTCTGCTAATCCTTGGTTTAAGTCTTAAAATCACACAATCATTATAATTCTACTATGATTTTTAAAAATTAAGCACTTGGACCTTATTTTGTCTGTTATAGAATGATGACTAATTCCTATCTTCCACTGCCTCCCATTTCAGAATTTACACATTGATACTTTAGCCCACAAATTCAAAAATCAGTCCAGTTCAGTTCAGTTCAGTCGCTCAGTCGTGTCTGACTCTTTGAGACCCCATGAATCGCAGCACGCCAGGCCTCCCTGTCCATCACCATCTCCTGGAGTTCACTCAAACTCACATCCATTGAGTCGGTCATGCCGTCCAGCCATCTCATCCTCTGTCATCCCCTTTTCCTCCTGCCCCCAATCCCTCCCAGCATCAGAGTCTTTTCCAATGAGTCAACTCGTCACATGAGGTGGCCAAAGTACTGGAGTTTCAGCTTTAGCATCATTCCTTCCAAAGAACACCCAGGGCTGATCTCCGTTAGAATGGACTGGTTGGATCTCCTTGCAGTCTAAGGGACTCTCAAGAGTCTTCTCCAACACCACAGTTCAAGAGCATCAATTCTTTGGCACTCAGCTTTCTTCATAGTTCAACTCTCACGACCACTGGAAAAACCATAGCCTTGACTAGATGGACCTTTGTTGGCAAAGTAATGTCTTTGCTTTTGAATATGCTATCTAGGTTGGTCATAATTTTTCTTCCAGGGAGTAAACTACAGTTTTCCAAATGGACTGTGTCAGTCGTATAGGGTCCATTTAGATTTAGCAAACAAATTATAGGCACTAAGAGGCAGATATATAAATTTCTGTCTTAAATCCATTATTGTGTCTCCAGAGCCTAAAATATGTTTTCAACCAGCATTTGTTAAATGAACAAAGAAATCAGTATTTATGCAAAAAATGAAATATGAAAAATTAAGGAGTTTAAAGTCTTGTCTAGGGATACCCTCCTTAAAGTGAGGTGCCAGAGTATGAGGAAGATAAACCAAGAACAGCATCAAGTTATCCTGCTTGATTATGTCCCATGTTATTTTCTAGTAGAAAAAAATTTTACCAATTATTTTTTTTTTTGGAAATCTATATTGCCACCACCATGCCAATGAAGTTATAGGAGCTACTAAAATATTATGTTATCTTTAGAATTTCTTAATTATTTCCAGAATGTTTTACTTTTGGATTTGTCATGGTTCCTCTGCATATTCCCCTTCAGTTACTGTATATTATTATAACAAGTTTCGTTTACTAATTCAGCTCTAAACAAACATGTCCACCATTGTTCTGGCACAGTGCTAAGTTCTAATGAATCAGGGATGGACACTATAAACATGGGCTCTGACCTTACCTAGCTTAGAGACTCTTTCTAACATGTCTTCCCTCATAGTTTCAAGTACTTGATTTATTAGTAGTACAATGAAGTTTTATCTTGTAGAATTGTATTGCTGTGCCATGCCATTAAATAAGGTTCTTTTTTCTATCATTTAATCGGAATATATATAATTTTGAAGTAATGCTGTATTCTATCTAATTTTCATTCCTTGTATCTCTTGGATTTTAAGTTTATATTTCACATCTTATCTAGATTTGTTTTAGTAAATCAAAACAAGTTTTAGTTTAAAAATGCTACTTGAAACTGTTAAATGACTTTCAGCAAAATCTTCAGAGATGGGAAGCCAGCAATCTTGCAAGCACAAATACTTAATGTCTACTAGATTTTATTAGTGTTTTGCAATTTCCAAAGGATAACACAATCTAATTATACCTGTAATAATTAGTGAATGATTTCTGCATGGTTTAAGATGTCATGAGAGAGGTTCTTTGTCAGGTTTTAACAATTAGGTATAAATAAGTAATAATATGCTTTCATGGAAATGATTGTTTATGAGTTTATGATTTTATGAAAAGATTGTTTGCCACATAAGGATGCATCGTCCTCAGATAAATATTCCATTTCTCTCCCATATTCTCTGCCATGCAT
This sequence comes from Bubalus bubalis, assembly GCF_019923935.1. NCBI lineage: Eukaryota > Metazoa > Chordata > Mammalia > Artiodactyla > Bovidae > Bubalus > Bubalus bubalis. The sequence goes on from NC_059164.1 coordinate 36,180,170, forward strand.
TGTTGTCATTATTATTTCTTTGGCACTCAAGTAGACAAAATGTATTTGGGCAGAGTTTAAAGAAATATTTACTTTCCCCATTCTATTCTATCAGGCAAAGTTCATACATATATTGTGGTCTAGCAATTGGAATATTTCACTGTCAAACTTTGTTTAATTTTGCAGAAGGAGGGCAAAACACACAACACATTAAAGCAATTTCTATATACACTGATACTAGCAGAGAAATGTTATAGTTTCCTTATTTTTATTTGAGCCTTGCAAGTTACTCCATTTAACATAAAATTTAAAAAGGGTTAACTGAAGCACCATGTTGATTTGACAAGGTGAATAGACAAGGAACAGGTTTAGGGTCCTGGTGCTATCTGATACTCTTGGATTTTAAAAAGAAAGACATTAATGTCAACCAAACAGTTAATTTTACCATAATATCATCTCCAGGAGACCCTATTCATTATGTATCTTTGCTAGACTGAATAACCAACCTCATATAAAATTCTAATTAAAGCCAGTACTGTGTCCATTGCCATTTTGAGGTTGGTTTTAGGAAAACACCCTGGCTAATCACAGGACATTCCAGTGGTTCTAGTTACATCTAAGATACTTCTATTCTGGGTGAAATCAAATCCCAATCAGAGTATAGTAAGAAGACTATTCCTCAGTGATAAAATTTCCATTTTAGAGTAAAATTTTATTGGGAAGTAAGAGATGAAATAAATTGGCTTCCCAGGCAGCTCAGACAGTAAGGAATCTGCCAGCAACGCAGGAGTTGCAGGTTTGATCCCTGAGTTGGGAAGATCCCCCAGTGGCTACCCACTTCAGTATTCTTTGGAGAATTTCATGGACAAAAAGTCAGACACAATTGAGCAGTTAACACTTTCATTTTCATAGGACTCTGGAAATTACTTTAAATAGCTATCATATATTCAAAATGGTATTAAAGTACTAAGACACAAACCTATTTCAAATATTATTTGTAACATTAACTTGTGTTTGAATCTCAATTACTGTGATATTCCAAACAAATTGGTTAAAGTCAGTTGAGCCTCAACTTCTTCATCAGTTTTTTTTGTTTTTCTAATTAAGGTTACTAGTCAATTGTAGCTGTTATTAACTAGTTAAATAAATGACAATCTCATTTAAAAGAATTGCTTGAAAATTCTAAATCTATACCTTGTTAAAAATATTCAAAAGCTATGAAAACCAGAAGTATGCTGATTTTTACTTTATGCACTTGAGATTTTTTTTTTTTTCCCAGTCCAAGGAGGGTTTTACTTCTGATATAGTGGCTGGTTATATCACGTTGCAATGCATTTAGTACAGCGGGTTTTATTTATACTGCTATTGACTGCAAAGGATTGCAAGGCATTTACATAGATAATGCATTCATTTTAAACCCAATTTATGCAGTATTCCATGAACAGCTGAGTAAACAAATGAAAGAGTTTAATTTTCATTCAAATGTAAAACATAATTGATGCTTTCCAAAACCTAGTCGGTTAACTCATTCTAAAGGAGGTTCAGCATGCTTAGCATCCAGGGAACGCTGTCTGATTCTCCTGGGATCAGCAGGTTGAAAAGCTCTGCAAGTGTGAAAGTTTAATAAGGACTAGATTTAAAATATCTGAAAAAAATATATATAGCAAATTAGAGTCATAGAAAATCTTAAAAAGATGCTAAGTTTTTAATTTCATTTTTACTCAAACTCCAGTTAAATTTGCAATTAAAACCAGATTCATGAAAAAATGCTTATAAAGCTACATCTGTTTTAAATGGAAGTCATATTCACTACCAACTAGGCTCAGAAAAAATCATAGCTTATTTAAATGGATGTCATCTTAATATATTGTCTGTTAAAATTCAACCACAGGCAGCATGTAGCACATCCTATTCCAAACTGTTTCATGATCTAAAATATAAGTAAGCTGCTTTTAATAGAGAGAGTCTATGATCTTAATTTAAGAACTTTGAAATCATTATATGGCACAGTGGAGTTTCTTGTATATTGAGGTTTGTTTTGTTTTACAATTTATATATAAAGTGATCATTTTAGTCTGCCTTACAGACATTTTAATTTTGTATTGTCAGTGTATGTGAAATGTGTGAAAATTCACCAGCTTCATTTATAGATAGTTTCACTGAAGTTGTTTGAAAAGAACCTAGACATAGCTAACTTTCATTTTAATTATACTACCTGTTAATTCGCTAAGAAATACTTTCCTTGCACCTTAGCTATAAAATTTATTTCACAAAAGTCTCCATGAAGTTAGCTGCTTATATACATAACAACATAACCATTTTCCCTGTGAAACTGTTGGAATGGAAGAAGCTGCTGTGGGATATTTTTCTGCTTTAAATTCTTTGTTTGGATTCACTGATTCCAATATTATATAAACCTAAATATAACAATCAGTTTTGTCTTTTAAAACGAAAAATCTATGATGACTTGGTCCCTTGATTTTTGTGATTTGATGGAATAAATTTCAAAAATCTTATTTCTATATAGAGAAAATTGATAGATATTCCTTTCATCATAGTTGTCTTTATGATTGATAGTTCCTATAGAAAATTGTTATCTTTAATATCATTAAGCTATGAAAATGGGTAACTATGGGGCAATTCTAAATTATCCTATCAAATTAATTTACATCCTAAATCATTTGTCTCATTTATGTCTCAGGCAGATAGTCTTAAATCTGTTAAGAAAATTCTATGCTCAGTTTAGACATCAGGGTTCGAAGTGGAAGTCTGCAATTCTATAGCACATAGGAGGTAATTAAAACCACAAGCCCATCAGGAAAAGAATGGAGCATCCAAGGAGGAGTGGATAGGACTCAGTAAGGAAAGGCAAACATATGAAGAATGACTAGAGATAGAAAAAACTCGAAAAAATTAAGAATAGTTAATAAAGAGTTCTAAGGCATAATGAAATCTAAATAGAGGAAGCAGTCAAGAATTGACTAGTCACTAGTGCTGTATCAAACAGGAAGTCCAATAATCACAGTAGACTGAAGCTTCCACTCAGCACTACAGGTTATCAGCGATCCCTCCTTCTGAAAATGATAGGCCTTCTCTCTAGAGTAAGGCCTAGAGTCAGTGGGCTGAGGGATGCATGGCACCGAATGAGACATGAACGAGTAAAGATGGAAAGTATAGAATAATCAGATTATTTTCAAATAAAATACAGATAAACTTGAAGGGTTGAGGAAAAACTTTTTTAAAAAGATGGCTCCCTGTGTCTCATACAAATTCAGTGGAAGGAATAGAGTATAATGGAGAGAGTAAAAGAGATATGAGAGAATGGGGGAAATTTGTAGGGAATTCATTTGCTTATTCCATTATTTAATAAATAATTACCAAAAACTTGTAAATATAGTTGACCTGTGAACAACTTTGGGGGTTAGAGGCCCCAACCTGCTGTGCAGGGGAATATCTGAGTGTAATTTTGCAGCTGGCCCTCCATATCTCTGGTTTTGCATGTGTGGATTCATCCAACTGTTGATGGTGTAATACTGCAGTGTTAACTATTGAAAAAAAATCCATGTCTTTGTGGACCCACACAGTTCAAACCCCTTTATTCAAGGGACAACTGTAGGATAAGCAATCCCAAGTATATGGCAGTGAACTAAACAGCCAAAAATGCCTGTGCTGAATTAGCATTGGGTGGTAGGCAATTGGGGAAGGCTTGGGGCAAAGAAGATAGACGGTTAAGAAAATGTGACATGCCTCTTCCGCTGTCCTCACATCCTGTCAGCCTAACCTCGAATTCCCACTGTGTATCTTTCACTTTTTCCCCCCATACTTCTCTGACAGGCAAAAGGGCAAGCAAGAGTCACAGCTGACTGGAAGATTTAACAGCCCTGTGGGCATGCAATGAGTAACTTTTCTTGGTACTAACCTCAGTGGATAGCTTTGAGAGAGTCATTGTTTACTATCCTAAAGATTTTCTCTCAGTGTTGACTTATATGACCTGCCTTTTTATTGGCTTTTTCCTCCTTCCTCTCAGTCCTCTCTACCTTCAGATAAGAACTTTGAGGTATAGGAAGAAACGTGTACGACACAAGATAAATATCACCTATAAATCATATACATACAACAAATGTCATATCTATGTATTTCTAGATAGTGATAAGCACTGAAGAGAAAACCTGAAGCCAAGAAAGGATATGAATGTGTGTGTGTGTGTGTGTTGAGTGTATGCGTGTGCATGTGAGAGACAGGAGAGATCTGAATAAACACTATGTGACAAACATGTTTGTGAAGTATTTTACATTTATTAATTAATTTGATCATTATAGCAATCCTATGCAGAAGATACCATTGTATGTATTTTTCAGATGAGAAAGTTAAATTAGAAATAGTTTCTATACCACACCTAATATCAACCTTCTGACAAGACTTGTATTACTACCATTTGAATTCATACAGTTTGACTCCTGAGTCCAACTCTTTACACTTTCTTCAGGGCATGACTTCAGGCACTTGGAGAGAGAGAACTTTCAGCATTGTGTTCATCCCGTCTAAGCCTCCTTCTCGTTACCTTTCTATAAACCCCCCCAAGCTATCTCTTGTTAGTGTTGTGATTGTCACTGATGAAACAGGATGGATCGGAGTTCAGTGAAAGTGAATCGGAGAGAACATACTCAAATATGTTTAGGTAAATAGTAATTTGGTGGTCTGAGTTCGTTAGAGAACAGCGTTTATTTATGCAGCCTACACATGTTTATAATAGGCTTTAACAGAATACTTTAATAAGGGTGCTGGTGATTATTTCTTCTCTAGTCATGACTTCTCTAAATTAGTCTGTTGATAGAAATTAAAGAGATTATGTTCTTCAGCAGAGACCTGATTGTAGACCTTTGCACCTTAAATAGTCATTTTAATAATAATGAAGTAATATCATCTCAACCAAGCTCTTACAGTTCTTGCCAGCTGGACACCAGCTCTATACCCTCAGCTCATCCTTGGTGCTATTAGGAGCTGGTCTGACATTCTCACCTCAGCCACAGTGTTCTCCAGTTGAACATACAAATTTTCACAGAGCCCCAACATCAGACGGGGCTATTCTCAGACCATGATAAACCAAAACAGTAACAAGTCCATTCTGTAATCATGTCTGACACAGAAGAGAACATAACCATTGTCCAAACCATAAAAATGAACAATCTCTCTATCTGCCCTAGTGAGTGATTGCTACTTTCCCAATAATTGCTCTAGTTTCACTGTTTTTTCCTCCTTCTAAATAAAACTTACGAAGATACCTAATCATGGAATTACCTTTGCTTTGTGACAGCATCCAATATAAAGCGAAATCCTGCTTCCTGGAACTCCCTCAAATCACCTAAACACAAGTCCAAAACATATTAAGTCCTTCCCATCTCACTCTTACTGAGTCCCCCCAGTCTCCTTTATCATAGTGAGCAGTCCCCCCAACTTGATCCACAGGTATGTTCTTGATGGTCTTTAACTGGAAGATCCACTTATTGTCTGCTCCACACATAGAATACTTGTCTATGTAATTTCTTTCACATGTTTTTTTTTTTTTTCCCCAATTACATTGCTTCTTGTAGGCACTGAAGTTATCTTTCTGAAAGTTTATGTTGGCATTCTGTAACTTTTCTAATTGGCTGAACATTTCACATTTTCTTTTTCTTCTTTAGGAACCAACTACTATTTCAGCAATGGAGCTTTCCACTAAGCAGGTAATAACATTATACATTACAATTGGTAATCTATATTTTGTTAACAGTGTTTCAAATAGATAAATATATTTATGTTCCATCAAATTTTTTTCTTTTTTTTTTAAATTTTATTTTATTTTTAAACTTTACATAACTGTATTAGTTTTGCCAAATATCAAAATTTTATAGGTTTATTAACAGTTGTTCAAAACACAAGAGGAAAAATAAGCATTCTTATTATAAATAGCAGAATGAAAACTAAAGATAATTTCATTGCCCTCATGCTTTTGACCAGTCTCATATATGTCCTATGGGCTTCCCAGGTGGTGAGAGTGGTAAAGAATCCACCTACCAATGCAGGAGCCATAAGAGAGGCAGGGTGGATCCTTAGGTCAGGAAGATCCCCTGGAGGAGGGCATGGCAACCCACTCCAATATTCTTGCCTGGAGAATTCATGGACTGAGTAGATTGGCAGGCTATGGTCCATAGGGTCACAGAGAGTTGGGCACGACTGAAGCAACTTAGTACCCTGCACACATATATGTCCTATAAATATATTTATTAGATCATACACATGCAATGTCACTTCAGTTGTCTCCGACTCTTTGCGACCCTATGTACTAGAGCCCACCAGACTCCTCTGCCCGTGGGATTTTCCAGGCAAGAATACTAGGGTAGGTTGTCATTTCCTTCTCCAGGGAATATTCCCAATCCAGGGATTGAATCTAGATCTCCTGAGGCTCCTGCATTGCTGACGGAGTCTTTAGCGCTGAGCCACCAGGGAAGCCCTCTTAGATCACTATTTGTTGTAGATTTTCATTTATAGTATTTCCTTCTTGGCCATTGTAACATAATTTCCTCAGTAATAACTCATATTTTCATCTGTATATCCTCTGAAATAACATGGGTGAATGTTTTGGAATATAAATAAATGTATAATTTAATTTACATGTACAAACAAACTGTATTATCCAGGCTAATAAAATCATGCACTTGACAGTATATTTTTGGAGAATTTTGACTTAGTTAATTTTACATTTTCAGTAGTATCATGTGCTAGAGAAAACATTTAGTTTGGCTAAATAAAAAGGGAAACAGCAAAACAGTCCCTGCAAATGATAAATTATTAAACTCCTTGAATTCAAAGCTTGAGGACAGCATGTTAATAGTCTTCTCATTCCTGTTGAATGAATGCTTTGGCAGGACTCTTAAAATGCTCAATGATAATGGCAAAGCAAATATGATTTTAACTTCTAATGAATTATCTTTTCTGCAAAAATGTTACCTAGCCTTTCTATGAGTATATCAAATTTAACTTTAAAAAAATGACTTGTATCCTGAGTTGAAATTATTAAATAACCTAGGAGAAATAGTCAAAAAGTAGTCAGGAGCTTCTCACTCTCTGAAGTGAAAACTTACATACAAAATTGTTTAATATGAGACTGATTTGGCAGATCTTATTTCTGATGGCAGATCTTACTTACATGTTTTGTCTCTAACCATGCCATTTTTTGTCATACAAGATGCTAAAATACTGTGCTAGTAAAACTTAGTAGATACCTTTTCAACACATTTGTATCAAAATACATTGATAATCTCCAAGATATTTAGAGAAATCCAGAGTGCAGATATTATTGACCTGATACTGTCATCTTATACTTCATAAGTATGTGTTCACCTGTTCTTGTAATCTAAAAATTGTCAAATGTTGGCAAGGAAATCCGGGGAGTTCCAGGATGGTAGCTAGACTGGGATATTGTTTCCTATAATGATTTTTAAAACTATTTATTTATTCTCTGCTGGACTTCGTCAGTCTTAATTACATTGCATTCAGTTTTGTAAACTATCTCTTTCTGTTTTAACATTTTTAAACCTACCTTAAGAATGGCGCATTAAACGCAACACATTTTACCAAAAAACAAAAACAATTTATCAACCTAAAATACTAGGTTAGAAGACAGTAACTCTAGCCTTCATTTTCCATTACCGGAGTTTGACTTCATTCAGGTGTGAGTCAATTTCATTTATGCTCGTGGAAATTTTAAAAGTGAGGCAGTAGTATCAAGAGGGACAAACGTGTTGCAACTAATTTTCTGGATAAATGGACTCATATCCTGCTTATGACCTGCAACTTATTAAGAAGGATAGTGAGAAAGCCTGTGGTGATGTTAAATTGGGCAGAAAAAGCACATCAGGTTATTTGCTGGTGACTGGATTATGCTCAATGGTGCCTGCAAGCCTCCCCTACATTTCATTTAGATGGCATAATTTATTTGCAAATCATTAATAGTACAGCAGAATAATTATAAAATGAAAACTACATTGATTGTATTAATTTTTTTCCATTTTATCACACTTTAGGTTTTCATTACAATGATTTCAGTTGCCATATTTTTCATTTCATATTTTTCTCAGGTATTACTTCTCCAATTTTCTGCCAAAGGGATCTGACAGATGTAGAATTTATTATTTGGATAACAACTCCTTTATTACTCAATGCCATATTCTTAGAAATCTATAAGTATGAAGTTTTCTCATGCTTCTTAAAAGTTATTGGTCAAACATAGAAATCTTTTTCTTATGTATGACCAACTTGTTCAATCGCTTTTTAAATAGTTATGTCCACAGTATATAGTTTGGCATATCTAATATTCACCAATGCCAGACATGCTTCTAGATACTGCTACCTCATTTTAACTAATTTATCATTTAAATATTATGGTTGTTTCATTTTTTTATCACATTGAGATTTCTTGCCTTCTTTTTTTTGCCACTTAATTTTTTTTTTAACTGAGGGATAATTGCTTTACAGAATTTTTTGGTTTTCTGTCAAACATCAACAAGAATCAGCCATAGGTCCACCATGTCCACTCCCTCCTGAACCTCCCTTTCGCCTCCCTCCCCATCCCACCCTACTAGATTGTCACAGAGCCCCTGTTTGAGTTCCCTGAAGCATATAGGAGGTTCCCAGTGGCTGTCTATTTTACATATGATATTGTAAGTTTCCATGTTACTCTCTCCATACATCTCACACTCTCCCTCCTCCCTATACAATCTAAGTTCATTTTTTTAATTTTATTTTTAAACTTTACAATATTGTATTGGTTTTGCCAAATATTTTTAAAGGTGCTTTTGGAAGAGAGAAATAATAGGAGGGAAAAAAGTTCTTTGCATTAGTTAAGTTCTCTGTTAACAGTTAATCATTATTTGAGAAATATTATCACATGCAGGTTCTGTAGGTGCTATAAGAGGGGTACAAATCAGTCTCATTTTCTCTCAACAAAAAGGCTTAATAATATTTCATCTTTTACTCCCAGAGACTTTAACTATCATTTCTTAATTTGCTGTGGTTTGTAGCATCTTTCAACATAAAAATACAAGGTGAATATACTGAGAAATTGAACATCTGTAATGTATACAATATTCCATATACTATATTGGAATATTATATAAAATATTCATTTTACTGAAATGGAATAAGTAATATTTATCAGGATTACTACCTCCATATTAGTTTAGTTTTTATTGTATTATTTCTTCCCCCTTTCTTTTCCCTGTTTTGTGTTAACATATAAGTAAGTTGGTTAGCTTTAAGCATATAATTATTCTCTATAAAATGCTCCTTACCATCAATAATTTCTTAGATTCTAATAGATACTTTATCTTCATTCAAACATATCTGCTATATGTAGTCCATCTTTGAAAGCCAACTAGAAATGCAATTTTAATTATATCCATTGCTTACTAATAGGCAACTTGTAATACTAAAAGAGCCTGACTCTTAGCGACCCCATGGACTGCAGCCTACCAGGCTCCTCCGTCCATGGGATTTTCCAGGCAAGAGTACTGGAGTGGGTTGCCATTGCCTTCTCCGAATACTAAAAGAGCACGCCATGGTTCCAAGATGGGCTTTTCTTTAACTATTCTTTTTTATAGTGGAGAAATTAAAATACACTTCTGGGGTCTTTTTTATATGTACTATCATGTTTAAGTACATAAAATTTTTCACATTTATTTAATATTTATTATAATTATGCAGTCATCTAGTACAAGAAAAGGGAGCTAGTATAGTATATAGTTTACTATATTTTGATAGTAAAATGTAGAACCATCACAAAACAGTTTTATTTGTATTTAATTTTTTGTTTACATAAAGTTGCAACTGATATGCTACATTGGGCAACTTTGTTAAAGGTATTTTTTAACTTGTATCGAAAACCTAAATTAATCACTGCTACAAAGCTTTTTTCCCTCCAATTCTGGCTCCTTTGATAACTTCAAATTAATTGAGAATAACGCCAGCATAGATGTTTTATTTGCCTGCATACTTTGAAGCTCTAGTTAAACATGCTTATTTTATGAATAAGGAAGTTCAGTCTTAAGAAAATTATATGAACGGCCCAAGATCAACAGAGAGTTAATGTCAGGCAAGACCTAGAATCCAGATATGTTGATGCCCGATATCCCACTTGTTTGACATTTGAGCTTTTTGTTCAAGCCCATGGCACCAACCTCTGTGTACTCGATTCCCCTACATGATGATCTTTGAGTGAGAAGTTAATGGAGTACTTGTGTTTAAAGTAGTCTTCTGAAGGTAGTACAAAAGCAAAATGATTAAAATTGAGCAAAGCTTCTTACCAACACAAGCACCAAAACTTCACCCTTTCCCTGCTTATAGGAGGGCAAACCTAAAGTGAAAGTCCCCAAGAGTCAAAAGCGAAAGATCCCTGCCTCAAAACCAATCAGAATACATGGCAGGGTAGGTAATCTGGTTAATCAAAATTATAAACAGCAGAATTTTAAAATGCAAGCTAAGAGCAAACTGAAGGTTTGGACTTTTCATTGCTCACTAATGTCATTTAAAATTTTTTTTATTTTCATGAGATTTAATTGACATGTAACTACTACTGTCTTCCTTCATCTTCCCTTATAAAATATACCTGTTTCAGTCAAATATATGGATTTCGACCTTGCTGTATTTTAGATGGTCACATTTTCTGCCAGGCCTTTGAAAAAATTACCAGAAATGAAATATTTTAAACCCACAAAGATAAATGTATGCTTGGTAAAGTATAACATTTTCTTCTTTTTTTCTTAAGGAAAAAGATATTTTAAAAACAAGGTAATTTTTGTCATAACAGTAAATTCTTTCCACAGCAACAACTATATATTGGCTCTACCACGGGGGTCACACAACTCCCTTTGCACAGATGCGACATTTACGGGAAAGCCTGTGCAGAGTGCTGTCTGGCCCGAGACCCTTACTGTGCCTGGGATGGCTCCTCATGCTCTCGCTATTTTCCTACTGCAAAGAGGTAGGAGGTCTATTAGAAATAAACACACTGTTTGACATTTATCCTATCAGATTTCATTTTTGGAACAGCTTCTTCATATAAGTACATCATCTCTTTATTTCTGTGTATAAAGCAAGGTGTTACAATTCAGGGAACTCTTAGATATATCCTGGACTTCTACACAAACTTGGTTTACTTTTGTTTTAGAAAACAAAAACACAACCTTAATTTGGCAAAATAATCATTTCAATGTATTCTTTACTCCTCACTCAATGCTACCTATTCCCCTTGATATTCACCAGTATTTAAGAAACAAGCAATGATAGATAAAAGTAATATACAATACTTACTAATATAAACCTAAAGATTAATGGTATGCATACAACCTATTGAAAAATTTAATAGAAATTAGTATCATTACACTGATGCATTCATTACAGGGGCAGTAAACTTTGCTTTGTTTTTTATTGTAGCTAATGTTTTACAAGAAGCTGTGACCATGACATTTTTCATTGCTAATGAGATATGTTCTACAACATTTGGATCATTTAAAATGTTTTAGAAAATATTAGAGAAAAGAAATAACCCAAATATCTAATTAAATATTTTGATTACACATTAGATATTATTGACTGTAGTATTATCTACAACTTAAAACTTTCATATATTCAGTCCATATAGGTTAAAACACAGTTACCTTGTTAATAATAATATTAAATACAAATGTATTAACCTATTCCATTCACTAAATACTGGATTTTCTTGAGCCTTCAGTATTCAGGATTGAAACAATGTATTTGTATTACTTTCATGTATCTATCAACTTCGTTGGAAGTTTAAATTTAAAACAAAAACTTAGTGTGGAGATAATATGTTACTGATAAAGAAACCCTGAATATACTAATAAATAGCAATATGATCTTGTTACAGCAATAAAATTAAATTAATTAAGATAAAGGTTTTATGCTTCTTAAATCATTTAGCTATAGCGGGCTTTGTATACAGACTAAATGTTGCTTGAAAGTGTGGAATTCATGTTTTAACTAAAAATGTGTATTAATTTCATTCCATTGCCTAATTTAGTAATAATTCATTTGAATTTTAAGCTTTTCTTAATAAAAAATAATATAAAAATAACATCATAACTAAATCTGTAATAAGTTAAAACCTGGATATTATTATATATTTGGAATGTTTACCACATACCTAGAATCCAAGATTGAAGGAATTACAATTAACACATTTTTGTTGTGCCTTGCAGATTTTACCTAATCCAATTTCATGTGTCTTTGAAAAGGATGTTTAGAGGCCTTACAATTTATATATTCTTTGTGATGGCATTTTTCAAAAGCTTAAATGGCAGTAAAAAACAATTCCGTCCCAAATGCTTTGTGGTTCGTGTTTCACAAGTTCTTTTGTTGGCGCAATTTTGAAATGTGCACCATCTGTTTGATAGTGTCACCAATACTACAAATAGAAATTTATAAATACTTGGGACTTCTAAATTTATGAATACAGTAACCAATTCCATGTTTGCAGTGCTCAGTGGCGTTTGTGAGAACTTTTTTCAGTGTTGGTAACTAACTTTGCAGCAAGACAACGCCCATTAAAATAGATGCAGTATGCAGTTGGGCAAGTGGCCCCCATCTTTTCCCCAGTTACACATAAGCAGGCTCCATTTTTAGCCTTTTACTTGAACTACACACCTTGTTTGCACCACAATGGCTGGAGACAACCTCCTTACTCCCAGTTAACCTTTAGCAAATTGTAGAGAGAAGCTGCCCAGAATGTACTATAACAAACATTATCTGAGCAGTAGAATGCAGGAGAATTTAATTTCAGTTTTATAGCAAATTTGTTTTTCTTTTAGAGATAAGTTCTCCTTCTCGCTCACCTTCCTCTTATAAAAGGAGACTTGCTCCTTAATATTTGTTGTTGTTTTGTCCTTTTATTCACTTCATAAGTAAATTGGTTTGCAATCATTTTAACTATGCAATCATAAAAGAAATGTTTTATTAAAAAAGGTTGATATAGCAACAAAAAATAAAAATAACAGACTAAATTACAATATAATTATTTGTCTTAATACCTATAGTTTAACAAAAATTAATTTAAGGAATTATGTATAAATATTAAGACAAAAATTCATGATTTTTAATTTTCAGTCTTACTCCTCCATTAGTGATTAGGGGAAAAAATGTTGAATTCTACTTGTTGAATAAATGGGTTGCTATTCTATATTTTGTGTTTTTTCCTTAGAATTTAAGGTATTAAGAATTTTGCATTTTTTAGATGTTAGGTTCTTATTGATTGACAGTCACTAGCAAAAGAACCCATGAATTTCCTGTTATCAATACCTTGAAAGACTTTTAATGCTTTGTTTTTTATTTAGTGTTTTTATATGCTATTTTCCATTTTGATCATCTTGGAGACTTCTCTTAGAGGTATAATGAACTGCTTTAAAAACTCTTTTAGTCATATATAGATTCATCTCTTCTAATAAACTCCTGGGATCTTTGATTTCGATTCTTCTTGATTCTTACAACAAATCCCCAAGATGGAACAGAGATACAGTAATACCTTTTAAATATAATTGTTTTAGACGCACAAGACGACAAGATATAAGAAATGGAGATCCACTGACCCACTGTTCAGACTTACAACACCATGGTAAGTTACATTTTTACTCTTTCAACCTGCTAGTACTAGGATAAAACCAAAAGCAGTAATACATATGCTTACAAGTTATACACCTCTGCCAGAATACTCAGAGAAGTGCAACTGAAGAGAAAGAACATCTTGTGGAATAAAATTATAATGAGCGCAAAGCACTGAATTATGTTTTATTATTGTAGGCATGATAAGTTCAAGATATTAGACCCTTATGAGACTTTATGCTCAATTTTCAAATGTTAACCAAAAGAAGTCAGGTTTAAGTATATAATTATAATGAGCGCAAAGCACTGAATTATGTTTTATTATTGTAGGCATGATAAGTTCAAGATATTAGACCCTTATGAGACTTTATGCTCAATTTTCAAATGTTAACCAAAAGAAGTCAGGTTTAAGTATATGCTTTTATATGTAGTTGCAACCTGAGTAGTAGGCAGCAAATATGTTCATTTAAATATATCCAAGAAGAAAGTGCAGTCTTAAACTAAGCCATACAAATTTTTCATTTATATGCTGATAGTATAGACCCAGTACATTATTACTGAGTATCCTACTCAAGTAAAAGTTAGTTTGGATGTCTTCACACTGATTTACCAGTAGGATATTCCCCTGAATCGGGGGATTTTAGATCAAGTTCATTTTTTGCTTTCTAAAAGATGTCAAGTTGCTTATTTAATGATGAAATATCAACCAATCTTTATTTAAAATGAAGTAAAATTGTAGTATATCCCATTCCTCCCACTTCAACCCTTTACAGAAAACAAAATTAATTAGGTCATGCTTCCCTCTGCTGGGAAAACTGAGCAATGACATCCCTGCTTATGAACAGCTCAGTTAAAAATGGCTAAAATATCAACTGTAAACATATTATGTGTGCTGCTGCTGCTAAGTCGCTTCAGTTGTGTCCGACTCTGTGCGACCCCAGAGAGGGCAGCTCACCAGGCTCCCCTGTCCCTGGGATTCTCCAGGCAAGAACACTGGAGTGGGTTGCCATTTCCTTCTCCAATGCATGAAAGTGAAAGTGAAGTCACTCAGTGGTGTCCAACTCCTAGCAACCCCATGGACTGCAGCCTACCAGGCTCCTCAGTCCATGGGATTTTCCAGGCAAGAGTACTGGAGTGGGGTGCCACTGATTAATATCCTATAATCCATAATTATCCTATTGACTTTTTTGATACCTTTGACATTAATCTTAAAAGAAGGTATACTGTTTTTATCAATTACTTGAACTTGATCTACTAATTCTGTATAAAGAATATTCATGGGTAATTCAGTTCAGTTCAGTTCAGTTGCTCAGTCGTGTCTGACTCATTGTGACCCCATGGACTGCAGTATGCCAAGACTCCCTGTCCATCACCAACTCCCAGAGCTTACACAAACTCATGTCCATTGAGTCGGTGATGCCATCCACCCATCTCATCCTCTGTTGTCCCGTTCTCCTCCCGCCTTCAATCTTTCCCAGCAACAGGGTCTTTTCAAATGAATCAGTTCTTCACATAGGGTGGCAAAAGTATTGGAGTTTCAGCTTCAACATCAGTCCTTCCAATGAATATTCAGGACTGATTTCCTTTAGGATGGACTGGTTGGATCTCCTTAGTCTTCTCCAACACCACAGTTCAAAACTATCAATTCTTCAGCCCTCAGCTTTCTTTATAGTCCAACTCTCACATCCATATATGACTACTGGAAAAACCATAGCCTTGACTAGACAGACTTTGTTGGCAGAGTAATGTCTCTGCTTTTTAATATGCTGTCTAGGTTGGTCATAACTTTTCTTCCAAGGAGCAAGCGTCTTTTAATTTCATGGCTGCAGTCACCATCTGCAGTGATTTTAGAGCCCGAAAAATAGTCTGTCACTGTTTCCACTGATTCCCCCATCTATTTGCTATGAAGTGATGGACCAGATGCCATAATCTTAGTTTTCTGAATGTTGAGTTTTAAGCCCACTTTTTCACTGTCCTCTTTCATTTTGATCAAGAGGTTCTTTAGTTCTTTTTTGCTTTCTGCAATAAGAGTGGTGTCATCTGCATATCTGAGGTTAATGATATTTCTTCCAGTAATCTGGATTCCAGCTTCTGCTTCAACCAGCCCAACATTTCTCATGTACACTGTCGGATATACTCTGCATATAAGTTAAATAAGCAGGGTGACAATAACCAGCCTTGACATTTTTGGAACTAGTCTATTGTTCCATGTCCAGTTCTAACTGTTCCTTCCTGACCTGTATACACATTTCTCAAGAGGCAGGTCAGGTGGTCTAGTATTCCCATCTCTTTAAGAATTTTCCACAGCTTATTGTGATCCACACAGTCAAACGCTTTGGCATAGTCAATAAAGCAGAAATAGATGTTTTTCTGAAACTCTCTTGCTTTTTCCATGATCCAGTGGATATTGGCAATTTGATCTCTGGTTCCTCTGCCTTTTCTAAATCCAGCTTGAATGTCTGGAAGTTCCCAGTTCACATAGTCTTGAAGCCTGGCTTGAAGAACTTTGAGCATTACTTTGTGAGCATGTGAGATGAGTACACTTGTGCGGTAGTTTGAGCATTCTTTGGCATTGCCTTTCTTTGGGATTGGAATGAAAACTGACCTTTTCCAGTCCTGTGGCCACTGCTGAGTTTTCCAAATTTGCTGGCATGTTGAGTGCAGCCCTTGCACAGCATCATCTTTTAGGATTTGGAATAGCTCAACTGGAATTCCATCACCTCCACTAGTTTCCTAAGTAGTGATGCTTTCTAAGGCCCACTTGACTTCACATTCCAGGATGTCTGGCTCTAGGTGAGTGATCAAACCATCATGATTATCTGGGTCATGAAGATCTTTTTTGTATAGTCTTCTGTATATTCTTGTCACCTCTTCTTAATATCTTCTGCTTCTGTTAGGTCCATATCATTTCTGTCTTTTATTGAGCCCATCTTTGCATGAAATGTTCCCTTGGTATCTCTAATTTTCTTGAAGAGATCTCTAGTCTTTCCCATTCTATTTTTTTCCTCCATTTTTTTGCACTAATCACCGAGGAAGGCTTTCTTATCTCTCCTTGCTATTCTTGGAACTCTGCATTCAGATGCTTATATCTTTCCTTTTCTCCTTTGCTTTTTGCTACTCTTCTTTTCACAGCTATTTGTAAGGCCTCCCCAGACAGCCATTTTGCTTTTTCCATTTCTTTTTCTTGGGAATGGTCTTGACCCCTGTCTCCTGTACAATGTCACGAACCTCTGTCCATAGTTCTTCAGGCACTCTATCACATCTAATCCTTTGAATCTATTTCTCACTTCCACTGTATAATCATAAGGGATTTGATTTAGGTCATACCTGAATGGTCTAGTGGTTTTCCCTACTTTCTTCAATTTAAGTCTAAATTTGGCAATAAGGAGTTCATGATCTGAGCCACAGTCAGCTCCCAGTCTTGTTTTTGCTGAATATATAGAGCTTTTCCATCTTTGGCTTCAGGGAATATAATTAATCTGATTTTGCTGTTGACCATCTGGTGATGTCCATGTGTAGAGTCTTCTATTGTGTTGTTGGAAGAGGGTGTTTGCTATGACTCTGTTAGCCTTTGCCCTGCTTCATTCTTTACTCCAAGGCCAAATTTGCCTGTTACTCCAGGTATTTCTTGACTTCCTACTTTTGCATTCCAGTCCCCTATAATGAAAAGGACATATTTTTTAGGTGTTAGTTCTAGAAATTCTTGTAGGTCTTCATGGAATCGTTCAACTTCAGCTTCTTCAGCATTACTGGTCAAGGCATAGACTTGGAATAACTATGATATTGAATGATTTGCCTTGGAAACAAACAGATATCTTTCTGTCATTTTTGAAACTGCATCCAAGTACTGCATTTTGGACTCTTGTTGACTATGATGGCTACTCCATTTCTTCTTAGGGATTCACAGTAGTAGATATAATGGTCATCTGAGTTAAATTCATCCATTCCAGTCCATTTTAGTTCTCTGATGCCTAGAATGTTGACATTCACTCTTGCCATCTCCTGTTTGACCACTTCCAATTTGCCTTGATTCATAGACCTAACATTCCAGGTTCCTATGCAATATTGCTCTTTACAGCATCAGACTTTGCTTCTATCACCAGTCACATCCACAACTGGGTGTTGTTTTTGATATGACTCCATATTTTCATTCTTTCTGGAGTTATTTCTTCACGGATCTCCAGTAGTATATTGGGCACCTACTGACCTGGGGAGTTCCTCTTTCAGTGTCCCATCTTTTTGCCTTCTCATGGTGTTCTCAAGGCAAGAATCCTGAAGTGCTTTGCCATTCCCTTCTCCAGTGGACCTGTTCTTTCAGAACTCTCCACCATGACCAGTTCGTCTTGAGTGGCCCTACACTGCATGGCTCTTAGTCTCATTGAGTTAGACAAGGCTGTGGTCCATGTGATCAGATTGGTTAGTTTTCTGTGATTGTGGTTTTCAGTCTGTCTGCCCTCTGATGGAGAAGGATAAGAGGCTTATAGAAGCTTCCTGATGGGAGAGACTCAGGGGGAAACTGGGTCTTGTTCTGATGCGCAGGGCCAAGCTAAGTACCAGGCTTCTCCGTCCATGGGATTCTCCAGGCAAGAATACTGGAGTGGGTTACTGTTGCCTTCTCCAGGGGATCTTCCCGACCCAGGGATCGAACCCGTGTCTCCCACACTGGAGGCAGACGCTTTAACCTCTGGGCCATCGGGGAAGCTTCCTGATGGGAGAGACTGAGGGGCAAACTGGGTCTTGTTCTGATGGGCAGGGCCATGCTCAGTAAATCTTTAATCCAATTTTCTGTTGATGGGTGGAGCTGTGTTCCCTCCCTGTTATTTACCTGGGCCCAAACTATGGTGGAAGTAATGAAGAAAATGGTGACCTCCTTCAAAGGTCCCATGCATGCACTGCTGCACTCAGTGCCCCCAACCCTGGGGTTGGCCACCACCAACCCATGCTTCTGCTGGAGACTTCTGGACACTCCTGGGAAAGTCTGGTTCAGTCTCTTAGGGGGTCACTGCTCCTTTTTCCTGGGTCCTGGTGCATACAAGCTTCTGTTTGTGCCCTCTAAGAGTCTAATTCCCAGTCCTGTTTAAGTTCTTGCAGCTGTATGGTGGGGTTAATGGTGACCTCCTCCAAGAGGGCCCATGCCATACCCAAGTCTGCTGCTCCCAGTTTTCCTGCCCCTGCAGCAGTCCACTGCTGACCCTTCCTCCACAGGAAACGCTCAAACACAGCTCTGTCACAGTCTCTGTGGGGTCTCTGGGTCCATTCATGGGACATAATTGTTAAGAAAGAAAACACATTGTACAAAGAGCACCCAGCAACATTCAAAAGCCTGGTTGCCTTTCTGAAGGTCCTTGTTGTGTATCCTACATGTGTTGCTGTATGATTTGCAAATGCCTACAAGGTCATTTGGCGATGCCAATACTAGGAGATAGGTAGCCTCATATTGAACCTATATTTTGAATCCATTTTGCTTATAAAATTTTCTTCTCTGTTTATTTGCTTTTCTATCTGTTACTGTTCTCATTAGGAATAAAAAATGCCACTAGATAAGAGCAAGAATTTTTGTGTTTATACAGATTTAGTACATTGTTGATGCACATTCTCATTAAATTGTTCAGAATGTCAGGTCAGTTTATTTATCTTCCTTGGTTCTTCTCTTCTCGGTTCTTTGTTGTGTTTCATCACAACAAAAATTTTGAGCATTGGACTAAAGGGTTAAAAACAACTTACCAGTTAGAGCTCAGTCAGCTCAAGCAGACAGACACTTTATTAGACAGACACTCCTAAGACATGTGAGCAGCCTTACCCCAAAAGGAGCTCTCTTCATCCTTACTGTCCATTCCTCTCGGCTTCCCCCTTTTGTACATCCAGTCTGCTCCTTTTGGTTATGCCCAGTGCAAAGTAGGGCTTATACTCACCACCAGTCAATGAAAGGGAATGCAGAGGGCATATGCTCAGGGCCAATTGACAATTCCAAGTTACAACACAGCAGGCTCTGTTGTTTATGTCTCCCATATGTCTTCACATAATTCAGTCTGTTACAATTAGATGTAAAATATTCATAACCCATTATGGGCTCCAAACTGCCTTCTTTAAGGTTACTTAAGCTCCTTTGATTATTTTGTATCCACTGTGTGCCTAAGGCACGTGTTCAGGAGTTGAAAAGTGTCTGTAATTATCTTGTAGGCTGTGAGCTCTCCTGGGTGAGTCTGGGATGGAGTTTAGAGGTCAGTTTTCAGCCAGGCCTCCCCTTGTTGCTCATCCTACCTAACAAGTTTTTCTCTTTCTATGGATTTAGTACATTGTTGGCACACCCTCATTAAATTTTTCAGATGGCATATTTCAGTTGAACAACAAAATATTCCCTCATCTTCCATTTATCTATTTCACATAGAAATATTGAATCATGATAATCAGCTTTTCTGCAATGCAGTACTATGAAATATTAATTCCTTATATTAAAGAGTTTATGTCCATAGATATGGGCTTCCCTCGTTATTCACACAGTAAAGAACCTACCAGCAATGTAGGAGACCCAGGTTCGATCCCTGGGTTGGGAAGATCCCCTGGAGAAAGGGAATGGCAACCCACTCTAGTATTCTTGCCTGAAGAATTCCATGGACAAAGGAGCCTTGTGTTTCACAGTCCCAGGGGGTTGCGAAGAGTTGGACACTACCGAATGACTAAGGGACTAACGCTTTCACTTTTTCACTTTTCTTAAATATGGAAAGACTAATGATACTAACTAGAAGTGAACGAAACAAGATGATATAACTAGAGCTCATTTCCTATCAGATTTAGTCTCCATAGCAATATAAACTTGCTATTTTGCTCAGTTTTTTATCTCTAGCTATAACAGATGCAATATTGTGACTGTTGTAGATATTCATTGAACAAATATTTGTTGAATGAATGATCTAAACATTTCAAACTATAGAATAGTATTGTTTTTGTCAATCAGTAGAGATTTGATCTAAATAGCATTTGTTATTTATTGTGAAAATGATTTGTAATACATTGTTAGTAGCAGCATTGTATTCAGAAGTAGAATCTTTCTTAAGAAATATTGTAAACCAAACAATTAACTAATAAATTATAATTACAAACCACTTTACATAGGATACCAGGCTATGTTTGAAGATTGTTAAAGAAAAAAAAATATATATGTATGTATATATATATATATATACGCACATATATCTTACCAATATATTCATTTGTTTAGCAATTCAGTCCCTTCATGACTCAGTTAAGTGTTTTTTCAAAATGATATGCATTCTGGAATTATGAATGTACATATATACAAGGAAAAGCTGACCAAAGTCATATTTATTTAAATGAGGCAATGGATAAATAAATATTGTTGACTGTTGAGTGTATGGACTTTGGAAAGTGCTTCAGATTTTAAGGTTACATTTTCATGAAATTGGAGTGGCAGCCTATAAACTTTGGCAATATGAAATTGCTTAGCTATAGAAAGTTAAAATGAATGTGAATAATTTTTCTCCTGATTCTTCAGTTGAAATGCATACTATAGGGAGAGAAACATAATTGCTGAGTTTCAATGTTATCTGGGGTGTGTGTGTGTGTGTATGTGTGTGTGTGTGTGTGTGTGTATAAAAACAATTCCAAGTAGATGCTTGTGATATATGGGAGGAAATGGCAAAATAGTTTAAGAAGCTCTACAGCAATAAAAACATTCCTTTTTTGAAGGCCTCTTTATTCCTTGTCTGCTTCTCTTACTAATTGACCAAACATAAAAAATATACACCATAGATTACAGTGAATTTCAAATGTTTGGAAACTTAAGTCAGACAGTCCCATATGGTCAGATTGGGTCTTACCATTAGGAATCAGTGAATTATCTTAGAATAGGTGATGTCAATCTTTGAAAGTAAAATGGCAGAAATCCAGAGCTCAGCCCTGTTAAATCATGTATGTTGTCTTGCTAATGTCACATCTCACATTGAGTAAAATATATGTGGTCATGTGGAAACATATAAAGATATGATATATCTTTTCAAGAAAACTGCTAAGTGACCTGAAGCCAAATTATACACTTCAGGACGATTAGTTCCAGCTGTAATGGTAAACATATTCTGTAACACTCTATATTTTACATATCCTGGAGATTTTCATAGAGAGACTATATAAAACAGCTCAGAATTAAGGTGGAAGAAATTTCACTCTTGATGAAACCTTTGACACTCAGTGCTCTGTTCCCTCTCTTGTAAAGAAGCACTAACGATGAGCTGGCCTGGCTGACAGAATAATCCAGCTCCACTTCCCTTTGGTCCAGCACACTCTTCCCCCATCAGCGGTGGCCTTTCGCCTAGGGAAATTTCAGTACAAAACCCTAAATATAGCTGTGCCGGCAGATCTTCTTGTCTTCCCACTCACACCTCATACACAATGCTAACGAGAAACCTCCAATATGTTCCCTTCCCTAAAATAACTATTGTGCACAAAATTGGAGTTTGATTTTGCATTCAAGAACATGAGTGGTTGAGTCAATTTACTTTTAAGGTACCTCTCATTCTTCCTTCTTTATTAAACAAGCTATACTATGATCTGCATGTCCAGAAAGGGAAAAGTTATACCAGCAGAAACAATTTTAAAAATTAACATCATCTTAAATTTTTGAATCTTTGAAATACTTTATGTTCTAACTTCTATATAATGCCATCATTGAATTAGTTCTCTTGACTGTTCTCGTACATGCATTTCCATTCCAATAACCCACAGAAGAATGTTCTTTGAGTCCAATCTTCTTCATTATTTCTACAGCTACTTCATATCAATTTACATCTTAGTTGGATTCAAAATGGTTCTAAAATTTCGTAAAATATCTTTGGCAGTGTCATCTTTATGGTCTGTAAAGCTGTAAATTTAGTAGTTTGTAGCACTGCTAATCTGGTCTATGCTTTAGCTTCTTTTAAACATATAGAAAATCCAACTATGAATCTGAACATTTGGCCCAAAAAGAAACCTTAAGATTTGATAAATGAGCTGATGTCAGTCCTAAAAAAAAATAAAAATCCCTAACTTTGATAAATTATCAAATTGTATCAAGCCTGAGATGTCACAGAATATAGAAGGCACCGTTCTGTTATGTACTGCTCAGAAAAACTGCCCAAAATGAACAATAATATAGGGTCCCAGCATCAAACCAGAACTTTTCTGTGTGGGCACAAAGGACAAATAAATTCCAAACCAGAAAATAGCAAAGAAACTTCCCTGTTTTACTCCTTGAACCACAAAGTTGATCCTCCTGAAGGTTTACTTTCTGAATTCACAGCATCAGATCAGATCAGATCAGTCGCTCAGTCGTGTCCGACTCTTTGCGACCCCATGAGTCGCAGCACGCCAGGCCTCCCTGTCCATCACCAACTCCCGGAGTTCACTCAGACTCACATCCATCGAGTCAGTGATGCCATCCAATGAAAACTTCAGACAAAATTTTGAGGAGGTATCAGCTTAGTAGGGACTCATGTGTCTGGCAGAGGTTAAGAACAAATTCTTTTCGAAAGAAAGCAACTTCAACTCAGAGAGCAATCGTAAAACATTCTGATGTCATAGATGTTAAAATATAAAGAAGTATGCATCCTAGAATAAAATTATTGTAGTGTCACCTTCTATAACTTTGTAAACCCTTTTTGAAACTTTTCACTGGAAAAAACCGTTAACACAGCCATCTTCTGATATTACATTAGGCAAATAATCCAATTATTCATAGTATATGTATGCAAGGCCTACACACACAACCTGAATAAGAAGAGATTTGAAATATTTTGTGCTATCAATATTCCTTATTAAAGTCTTTAAATATGTCATCAGGTCACCCAATTGTTTCAGTTCAATTAAGTCATGTCCAACTCTTTGTGACCCCATGAACTGCAGCATGCCAGGCCTCCCTGTCCATC
Source organism: Bubalus bubalis (assembly GCF_019923935.1). NCBI lineage: Eukaryota > Metazoa > Chordata > Mammalia > Artiodactyla > Bovidae > Bubalus > Bubalus bubalis. The sequence goes on from NC_059164.1 coordinate 36,203,719, forward strand.
ACCAACTCCTGAAGTTTACTCAAACTCATGTTCATTGAGTCAGTGAGGCCATCCAACCATCTCATCCTCTGTTGTCCCCTTCTCCTCCCTTCAATCTTTCCCAGCATGAGGGTCTTTTCAAATGAGTCAGCTCTTTGCATCAGGTGGCAAAATTATTGGAGTTTCAGTTTCAACATCAGCCCTTCCAGTGAATATTCAGGACTGATCTCCTTTAGGATGGACTGGTTGGATTTCCTTGCAGTCCAAGGGACTCTCAAGAGTCTTCTCCAACACCACAGTTCAAAAGCATCAATTCTTTGGTGCTCAGCCTTCTTCACAGCCCAACTCTCACATCCATGCATGAATACTAGAAAAACCATAGCTTTGACTAGATGGACCTTTGTTGGCAAAGTAATGTCTCTGCTTTTTAATATGCTGTCTAGGTTGGTCATAACTTTCATTCCAAGGAGTAAGTGTCTTTTAATTTCATGGCTGCAGTCACCATCTGCAGTGATTTTGGAGCCCAGAAAAATAAAGTCTGCCACTGTTTCCACTGTTTCCCCATCTATTTGCCATGAAGTGATGGGACCAGATGCCATGATCTTAGTTTTCTGAATGTTGAGCTTTAAGTCAACTTTTTCACTCTCCTCTTTCACTTTCATCAAGAGGTTCTTCAGTTCTTCTTCACTTTCTGCCATAAGGGTGGTGTCATCTGCATATCTGAGGTTATTGATATTTCTCTCAGCAATCTTGATTCCAGCTTGTGCTTCCTCCAGCCCAGCATTTCTCATGATGTACTCTGCATATAAGTTAAATAAACAGGGTGACAATATACGGCCTTGACATACTCCTTTTCCTATTTGGAACCAGTCTGTTGTTCCATGTCCAGTTCTAACTGTTGCTTCCTGATCTGTTTACAGATTTCTCAAGAGGCAGGTCAGGTGGTCTGGTATTCCCATCTCTCTCAGAATTTTCCACAGTTTATTGTGATCCACACAGTCAAATGCTTTGGTATAGTGAATAAAGCAGAAATAGATGTTTTTCTGGAACTTTCTCACTTTTTCAATGATCCAGTGGATATTGGCAATTTGATCTCTGGTTCTTCTTCCCTTTCTAAATCCAGCTTGAACAGCTGGAAGTTCACGGTTCACGTATTGTTGAAGCCTCCAAGTTAAGTACTACTTTACTAGTGGTTGTTTACACACCTATAATTTAAATTTGTTGTTGTTGTTCAGTCTCTCAATCATGACCGAATGAACTGCGGCAAGCCAGGATTCCCTATCCTTAACCATCTTCTGGAGTTTGCTCAGACTCAAGTCCATTGAGTTAATGATGCCACCCAACCATCTCATCCTTGTCCCCCTGTGCTCAGTCTTTCCCAGCATCAGGGTCTTTTCCAATGAGTTGGCATTTCACATCAGGTGGCCAAAGTTTTGAAGCTTCAGCATCAGTCCTTCAATGAATATTCAGGGTTGATTCCCCATAGGATTGACTGGTTTGATCTCTTTGCTGTCCAAGGAACTCTCAAGAGCTTCTCCAGCAGCACAGTTCAAAAGCATCAATTCCTCAGCCTTCTTTATGGTCCAACTCTCACATCCATACATGACTACTGGAAAAACCATGACTTTGACTAGACAGACCTTTTCTGGAAATGTGACATCTCTGCTTTTTAATACACTGTATACGTTTGTCATAGCTTTTCTTCCAAGGAGCAAACATCTTTTAATTCATGGCTGCAGTCACTGTCAGTGATTTGGGGCCCAAGAAATAGTCTGTCACTTTACATTGTTTCCCCATCTATTTGCCATGAACTGATGGAACTGTATGCTGTGATATTAGTTTTTTGAATGTTGAATTTTAAGCCATCTTTTTCAGTCTCCTCTTTCACCCTCATCAAAAGGCTCTGTAGTTCCTCTTCACTTTCTCCCATTAGGGTTGTATCATCTGCATATCTGAGGTTATTGATATTTCTACCAGCAAAATTGAATTTAGCTTGTGCTTCATGCAGCCTGGCATTTTGCATCATGTATTCTGCATATTAGTTAATTAATTAGGGTGACAGTATATACAGCCTTGTCATACTCCTTTCCAAATTTTGAGCCAGTCTATTGTTCCATGTCTGGTTCTAACTGTTGCTTCTTGAACTGCAAACATGTTTCTCAGGAGGCAGGTATGGTGGCCTGGTATTCCCATGTCTTGAAGAATTTTCCACAGTTTGTTGTGATCCACAGTCAAAAGCTTTAGTCTAGTCAATGAGGTAGAAGTAGATGTTTTGCTATAATTCCCTTGCTTTATCTCTGATCCAGCAGATGTTAGCAGTTTGATCTCTGACTCCTCTGCCTTTTCTAAATCTAGCTGTACATCTGGAAATTCTTGGTTCACTAACTGTTGAACCCTCACTTTAAGGATTTTGAGCATTACCTTGCTAGCATGTGAATTGAGAGCAATTGTGCTGTAGTTTGGACATTCTTTGCCATTGCTCTTCTTTGGGATTGGAATGAAAAAGGACATTTTCCAGGCCCGTGGCCACTGCTGAATTTTCCATATTTGTTGGCATATTGAGTGCAGCACTTTAACAGCATTGTCCTTTAAGATTTGAAATAGCTCAGCTGGAATTCCATCACCTCCAATAGCTTTTTTTATAGTAATGCTTCCTAAAGCCCACTTGACTTCACCTTCCAGGATGTCTGGCTCTAGGTAAGTGATCACATCATTGTGGTTATCCAGATCATTAAGACATTTTTTGTACAGCTCTCTATATTCTTCCCACCTCTTCTTCATATCTTCTGCTCCTGTAAGATTCATACTGCTTCTGTACTTTATTGTGCCCATTTTTGCATGAAATATTCCCTTGGTATCTCTAATTTTCTAGAGGAGAGCTCTAGTCTTTCCATTCTATTGTTTTCCTCTATTTCTTTGCATTGTTCACTTAAGAAGGCTTTCTTATCTCTCCTTGCTATTCTTTGGAACTCTGCATTTAGATTGTAAACAAAAAGTTGTTAAACACGCAGTATTTTTTAAATTCCAAATGTTATAAGCAAAAAATATTAATTAAAATACAAAGTAGTATTCTCATTATTTGTGGAAGGTTTCTGCTTCAGCAGATGGATTTTTCATCATCTTCTATCATATGTCTTTGAAAACTGTAAATTAAACATTTAAAATCCAGGTCTCTGGATTTCTAAATATATAAATTCCTGTTGTAATTTTATGGCATATAAATTACATGGCTTTCTTGGTAAAGAATTTTCTATATAATCATGAAAAATAAAACATATCAGAAATTCAATATAGACTATATATTCCAGTAGATAGCTTCATATTGGTGATGCTTTATAAATAATTGAGTTTCAGCCCTCCTTATACTAAGAAGCATTGAATCCTCTGATGTCACAAGATTATTAAGCACATTATTAAAATGACTTCATAGTTAACTTCAGAGCATTTCAATTTCACTTTTATATTTTAAAGTAATAAATATCTTAAAAATGAGACACTGGCAACTCTTTAATACAATAATTTTCCATGAATAATAAAACTAAAATACCCTAGTCATGTCTCTGTTTATCTATCTACCTGTCTATACACTCACAAGAGCATTCAAACACAAATCCACAGGTATCTGTGAAATTAAAAGAAAACTGTAAAAGTTGAACTGTAAAGTTTTAAGTGTTGTATTCTGGTAGATAATTATTTTCCAGCATCAGTGACAGATAGTAATTAGGGCATAAAACAATTTACCATTTAAATTTATTTTAGCAATTTGATAAATTAGAAGTTTAAAGTTTCTCTAGGGTTCCATTAATTAAATATTTTTTGTACTTAAGAAATACATATATTAAGTGCATGAACTTTAATATACATGCACACACTTCTAGGTGCAATTTGCATGCTACAAACATTTACTAAAAAGCTAGTTTCTCATCATAAAAACAGTGGAGAAACATTATACTAAGTATTATCTTTATAAACAAATGAATAGTACCCTTGTTACGTAGCTTATATATACTATAAATTTGTGTTAAGTGCACTGCAGTATATGAAATTATTGAATCAGTTGTTAACCATCTTAATATTATTAGGTCCAAAATATACACAAATGTTAAGGCTGAATACATTTTTGTCTTTTATTTTAAAATATTTAATGCCTTTCCAAGAGTTACTGATTCATCCATGAAATGCCTTTTCTGCTACTGCTACTTTAGAAAATATTATTCATCTGCTTGGAGTCGAATTAATAGTCTTTTCTGTTGATTAAGTGCTGGTTGTATTTTCTGGAGAAAATAATCTAGAATCCAGTAAGAAAAATCTAAGTAATGTTGTTTTTACATAAGAAGTGCATAGCTGTGTCACCAGGAATTGGGGGACAACATTTCCTTTTCTGCTTTGCTTGACCTTTACATTGAATATGTTTAGTTGCTCACTTGCGCCTGACTCTTTGCAACCCCGTGGACTGCGGGCCATCAGGCTCCTCTGTCAGTGGGTTTTCTCCAGGCAGGAATACTAAAGTGGGTTGCCATGCCCTCCTCTAGGGGATCTTCCCAACCCAGAGATTGAACCCAGGTCTCCTGCATTTCAGGTGAATTCTTTACCATCTGAGCTACCAGGAAAGCCCCTACATTGAATAATATTGTGGGAAAATTGACAGTGTAAAATATTAAAATTATAATGTGATGAATACAAGTAGAATTATATTTCTCTTTGCATAGTTTGGCAACTAACTGAAATTGCTAAATATTTTAAATAGCTTGCAACCAATTTCCCTCTGGCAAATTATTTTATTTTTATACTCCTTATTTATGAAATCCAACTTTTTAATAACCTAAAAGGGAGAACATAAAAAAATGACAGCAGAGGGCAAATTGTTGAATACATATATAGTTCACTACCTAACCTTTATCTGTGTTTTCTACATGAAATCAAATTTCCTAAGATTCTTATATTATTAGCATTTCAATCGTGGGAGACATGTGTGGGGTTAAAATGGAAAGTGAAATAAATGGAAAGCTGAAATGTGATGCCTTCTGTTTCTGCAATATTGGAAGAGAATCAAATACTAAATAAGGCCTTTAGCAACATCATGTTTCTGGACAAATGATGGATATCATGACTTTTTGTTGTTACAACAGGAAGCAATTTATTTAACTTCTTTCTTTCCTCCCATTCTTTCTGGTTTATTAGCCTCATTTCATTTCCATAAATTATCCAACTAAAAGAGGAAATGATTAATTGAAGATTGCTTCCTTAAAAACATTATTTCTTGTCATTAACAGCTGCAGTATATTGTAATATGTGCTATTCAAACACACCGATGCATTTAAAATAAATTTAATGTTTGTTGCTCTCAATATTTTGCTCTATTAAGTTCAACCCACAAGGAATTTTTGTGCCAATTTGACAACTACACCCTTCTTATCTACTGCTAATATTCATGACAAAAGTTTGTATTCAAAACAGTTGCTCAGTGTGAAAAGTTTTTTTTTTTAATGGATTAAAATGAGATTGCTTTCTTTCTGGAAAGATTACTCATTGGTATGGACATCCTTTAGAGATAGAGGTGACCCTAGAGATGTGAGGATTTATGCATATAATTTGTGAAATCTCTGTTAATATCCCATATTTGGATTTTTGATTTTGGAATACACTTGACTCATCATCATCTTCTCCTACCATATCTCAAATCAACTCATGTAACATTATAAAATTTAACAAATTTAGAAGACTTGAGATGTTTTCAGTTCAATCATTTATTCTGTCATATTGAGGGTATACACCCTATGCCATTTTAATTGACTGAACTCTTAATGATCTATGTAACTATGATAACTCTGTGTCTTGAGGATGTCAAAGTTATATGAGATTTCGGCTTTTTTTAAATTTTATTTTATTTTTCAACTTTACATAATTGTATTAGTTTTGCCAAATATCAAAATAAATCTGCCACAGGTATACATGTGTTCCCCATCCTGAACCCTCCTCCCTCCTCCCTCCCCATACCATCCCTCTGGGTCGTCCCAGTGCACTAGCCCCAAGCATTCAGTATCGTGCATTGAACCTGGACTGGCAACTCGTTTCATACATGATATTTTACATGTTTCAATGCCATTCTCCCAAATCTTCCCACCCTCTCCCTCTCCCACAGAGTCCACAAGACTGTTCTATACATCAGTGTCTCTTTTGCTGTCTCGTACACCGGGTTATTGTTACCATCTTTCTAAATTCCATATATATGCGTTAGTATACTGTATTGGTGTTTTTCCTTCTGGCTTACTTCACTCTGTATAATAGGCTCCAGTTTCATCCACCTCATTAGAACTGATTCAAATGTATTCTTTTTAATGGCTGAGTAATACTCCATTGTGTGTATGTACCATAGCTTTCTCATCCATTCATCTGCTGATGGACATCTAGGTTGCTTCCATGTCCTGGCTATTATAAACAGTGCTGCAATGAACATTGGGGTACACATGTCTCTTTCCCTTCTGGTTTCCTCAGTGTGTATGCCCAGCAGTGGGATTGCTGGATCATAAGGCAGTTCTATTTTAAATGCAGAGTAAATCATTACCTCGTTTTCCTTTTAGCAAACATCATTTAAGGGTTTATGACACCCTTGTGCCAGAATTGTGGAAAACAAAAAAATGGAAGGAGATAACTAGACTGATAAATAATTGTAGCTTTAAGACTACATGTGCTCTAAAAGTACGTGTAAAAAGAGGATTTTTGAAAGCATAAAAGAGGAAATACCTTCTTTAATGGGGATGAGAGAGCAGGATTGATGTTGGGAAGGAGTTCTTAATTTGTCTTATAGATTCTCAATAAAGTATTTTGAGTTCTGGCATCTAAAATATTGAACAGTTAGTAAGTTTAGAAGTCAAGAATCAAAATGTTGTTCCTGTTTGTAATTACTCTTGGAGAGAAGGAGAAGGAAAGAGAGACAGCAATAAGGGTAAAGGGAAGAAAGGAGGGAAAAATGAGAGAGAGAAAATCGTATAGTTATTAGACCCCGATGTTTCCTGTGTTGTACAAAATTTACTCAAGTAGTTGGGGTAGAAGGGTCAGAAAAGGGAATGGGTATTTACTGAGTGCCTTCCAGTAGTCTATTTGGTATAAGTTCAGCTACAAGCATATATTGAACAACATGGGGAATATAGCCAATGTTTGGTAATAATTGTTAATGGAGTGTAACTTGTAACATTATATAAAAAATAAGTTAAAACTTTAAAAAAACATATTTATTGAGTATCTATTTGTAAGGTGTCAGGTGTGGCGAGATTAACAGAAAAAAATGTTTATGGGTTGTGACATGTAAATACCCAAATATAAGAACTTATCTGAGGCCACTTTAAATGAAAGTTGTGACCCACAATTAAAAGTTGCAGGTGACAGAAACATTCTATTGCAGAGGAATTAAAAGAAACAAATGTATTCAGTGGAAATTTCGTCTGTTTAGTGTTTGGCGATTGGCAACAGAACTTCAAAAAACATAGAATAGGAGATAGTACTGTCATCTACATACTCAGTAGCGCCTTTGAATATGACTGTGACTGATAGTTAATATGACAGGACTTTTAGCTTTACTGCTTACTAACTAGATTTTCTTTTGCTTTTAATTTTGACAGAGGAGAAAAAGAAAGAGCCAACTTAGAGGGAAATGAAACCTTAAGGTATTGGCAAGAGTAGTTATTAAAGGCCTCAAGCCAATGAACCGGTTTCACCAGTTGTGGTTCTTAGCTTATTCAGGTGGGAAAGTGCCTGAAGGTCATTATATTTTTTGAAGAAACCCATGGTCTATTCCTATATTAAACCATAAATCACTTGGTATAACTCCTTGGCTAAATCAAATAACATATTAGATTCTACTATGGACAAATAACAGACTTCCCTTGTAGCTCAGATGGTCAAGAATCTGCCTGCCATAAGGGAGACCTGGGTTTGATCCCTGAGTCAGGAAGATCCCCTGGAGAACGGAATCGCAATCCACTCCAGTACTCTTGCCTAGAGAATTCCACTGACAAAGGAGCCTGGAGGGCTACAGTTCATGGGGTTGCAGAGTCAGACAGGACTGAGTAACTACACTTTCACTTTCTTTTCGTAGACAAGTAACAGGTGAATTTTTTTTTTTTTAATCAGGAAACTTTTAAGAGAATTATTTTCTTTAATGTACATTGGGAAATATTTGCTGTCACCAGAAGAGATTTTGGAGAGAACATAAAGACTAAGTAGGTTTTCTAGGACTAGGTAAAGTTAACAGAACATGGGGTTCCCTGGTGGTTCACTGGGTAAAGCGTCTGCTACAATGTGGGAGACCGGGGTTCGATCCCTGGGTCAGGAAGATGCCCTGGAGAAGGAAATGGCAACCCACTCCAGTACTCTTTCCTGGAAAATCCCATGGACTGAGAAGCCTGTTAGGCTACAATCCGTGGGGTCGCAAAGAGTTGGACATGACTGAGCAACTTCACTTCACTTCATGGATCAGTAAGGATGATTAAATTAACTCAGAAGACAAACTGACTTTTTGATAATGTGCCTAATAGATGTTTCACTTATATTAAGCTCTGTTATTTCTTATTGCACAAGTTACATTGATTTTCTTAACCGAATGTCCACTAATGTACTGAAGGATTTAAACAGATTTCTATGTTTGAGAGCAATAATTTATTTATACCTTAGATTTCTATAGTTATCTACATTAATTTAGACAGATTAGATGAGAGACAAGTCAAGTATTATAAATTTCTTCAAGAAAAAGACCTGGTAAGCATGGCTGGTAAGAGAGAAGATACTGGTGGATCACTATGTTGTTTTTTTTTAAATCCAACTGATTTTTTTTTTTTTCTGTTTTATCATGCTGTTGTATATCTTATGATTCATTAGTGTTTAGAGATTGAATGAAAAGTGTCTTCCTAAAAGTAAAAGGATTTCTTTTTTTAATTGAAAAAAAATCTTTTTGATTTTTTTTTTTTTTTTAGTTTCACTGGAGTAAGAACACTGAACATGAGATCCAATGAGATACAAATTTAAAGTGTACAATACAGTATTGTTCAGTATAGGCATACTATTATATAGCAGATCTCATTTATTTGGCATAACATTTTATACCCGTTGTCTAGCAATTCCTCATTTCCTTTTCTCCCAATCCCTGGCAACCATTATTCTACTATCTGCTTCTAGGATATTTTACTACTTTAGATACCTCATCTAAGTGAGATCATGCAGTTTATGTTTTTCTGTGACTGACATTTCATTTAGTATGTTCTGTTTCATTCCAGAGAAGGCAATGGCACCCCACTCCAGTACTCCTGCCTGGAAAATCCCATGGGCAGAGGAGCCTGGTTGGCTGCAGTCCATGGGGTCGCTGAGGGTCGGACACGACTGAGCGACTTCACTTTCACTTTTCACTTTCATGCATTGGAGAAGGAAATGGCAACCCACTCCAGTGTTCTTGCCTGGAGAATCCCAGGGACGGGGGAGCCTGGTGGGCTGCCGTCTATGGGGTCACACAGAGTCGGACACAACTGAAGTGACTTAGCAGCAGCAGCATGTTTCATTCATGTTGTTGCATGTCGCAGATATCTACCTTTCTTATAATATTATAAGTAATTTATTGTGTACGAGACAGCAAAAGAGACACTGATGTATAGAACAGTCTTATGGACTCTGTGGGAGAGGGAGAGGGTGGGAAGATTTGGGAGAATGGCATTGAAACATGTAAAATATCATGTATGAAATGAGTTGCCAGTCCAGGTTCGATGCACGATACTGGATGCTTGGGGCTGGTGCACTGGGACGATCCAGAGGGATGGAATGGGGAGGGAGGAGGGAGGAGGGTTCAGGATGGGGAACACATGTAAACCTGTGGCGGATTCATTTTGATATTTGGCAAATCTAATACAGTTATGTAAAGTTTAAAAATAAAATAAAATTAAAAAAAAAAAAATAAAAAATAAATAAGCATAATATAAGGAAAATAATTTAAATATCAAAAAAAGTTTAAACTGTACAACAGTTAGCAGGAAAAAATGCATTCTGGGTAAACTCTCATGACCTCTGTGACAAGGCATTCTAATTATTCATGGTAGCTCCTGAGTCACAGATCATCCAGCTCATGTTGGACAAGAGATTCAATTTATCTCTATCCAAAGAAGTAGGTGTCTTGCAAACTAGCACAGCAACATGTATCATATTTTTTCAATAAAAATATACTAATAATTTCAGGGGGAAAAAACCAACACTGCCATAGTCAAAGTATACATTGATAGATACACATATCTCCAACATGAAATGAAATGTGACTTGAAATCAGTTAAATATTATTTCTTTACATTTCAGTCATTTCATGGTTTTTTTTAATTATTATTTCCAGGGACTTGATCTTTTAAATAAGAAGGGACAGATACTTCCCAATATTAGAAGAGTTTTGTTTCAGACCTGAAACAATAAAGGAAAGGACACTGGGATAGACATCCCTGGAGACAGCAAATGCAGACAGAAAGTCGACCATAGGCAGGCTGAGAACAGGAGATGATGGCCATAGGCTGTGTACAGGGATTGGCGGAAGCAGGATTTTTGAAAGCTTTAAACTTAGAGCAGATCATACTGTCTATGACAGACAAAAGTACTCAGATAGTTATAATGAGAGTAAAACTGTCAAAGTAATGCAAAAAAGGGTCAAACATTTTTTAAATTAAAAATCTAGCTGAGTTTGAAAGAATAAGCAAAAATTTTTCATGTCTACACTGTCAGTCCTCTGTGCATGTGAAAATATATTTATTATTTTCTAAATGAATTTAATAAGTTCCAGATTGTACAGGATATCATAATGGAAACAGGATTATACAAGATAATAAGGAGTTTTTTTTCTCTAAATGAGTTTTACCTAGACTCCCTGTGTCGTAGTTTTGATCTTAACTGTGTTTCATTTACAACATTGAAGGAGGTTACATAAAGGGTAAAATAATAGAAACTTAATCAGGAAACAGGCTTTCTTATTGCTGTATTTTATTATATACTCTTGCCATATTCTTTAGCCTAATTCTTGAAAATAATAAAAGATGTGTCATTTTAAAATAAAGACAATTGAAACCACATTGCATTATACTTGTGCATCTTTCTTCTGAGCCATCCCAAACATTTCACATCAATTGATCTTCAGAACAAACTTGTGGATTATTTAAGGGTAGGGAATATAAACTTCCTGAACTCGTAACTTCTGTAAAATACTAGACAAATATTATTGGTTGGTGAATTTAATTTTAAAGATGAAAAACAAAGAGGCAATATTAAGTTCTCAAAGAAAACCTTGTGTTTTCAAAAACACAATCGAATTACTTTTTCTGCTGGAAAATAGTGCAATATAAACTGGCACAATTAGACCAGTTTTACAATGAAAAAAAATTTCTTGGAAAGTATTATCATGGCATATAAAGATGTATAGTCACACTGCACGTATGACTAATTTTGTTAATGTAATGCTATTTTCTGGTAGACAAATCTCTGTATATGCCTTATATAACCCATAACAAAATAACTAGTCTGTTTAGGTAGACACTTGAGTTCTGAAACATTGACATTTCTGCCATCCTCAATAAAATTGGAAAAGATTTCCAACTCGGCAACAAGTCCATCTCCTGAATTTCCAAATAAATACTCTGGAAAGTTGAGTTTACTTCTCTAACATTTTCTCATTTCATTTCCTCATCACGGGCCAGATAATCACCATGGCCACAGCTTTGAAGAAAGAATCATCTATGGAGTAGAAAATAGTAGCACGTTCCTGGAATGCAGTCCGAAATCACAGCGAGCTCTGGTCTATTGGCAATTCCAGAGGCGAAATGAAGAGCGAAAAGAAGAGGTATAGGAAAGAAACTGGATTCACTCTATCTAACATATACTGTTAAGTGACCCCAGCGTGGTTGACTTAGGGGGAAAAAGAAGTACTGTGAATATTTATTCTTTTCTTAATCTACCAGTACCTGTTCATTAAATAAATATTAACTGAAGATGATTTTATGGCAGGTTTTGTGCTAGGAATTAAAGGAACAAAGTTGAACTGTAAGAATTTTGTCCTAGAAGCTGTTTGCGGCAAGGGTTTGCGGGGGGCAGGGATGGCAGTACCTTTTAGAGATTTTTTTTTTTTGCCTGGAGTTATCTATTATGTTATATTCATTAGTATACAAGAAAAAGAAAAATCCTCCGAACTAATTTTAACTTTTGTTCAATTGATTCTGCTATCCAAACAAGTTTCCCTTTCTTCACTAACTTCTTCCTCAAATGGGAAGAGGAAGTTAAGAGAAAGGAGTAGTAGATTCAGGAGGAAAGATCTTAGGTCCCAGTATTGAATTCTGATGTGAATTATGCATGTAGTTTCATACAAATATTCCTCCTCAATGAATCCATTAATTCCTCTGTAAAATTAAAAAATTATACACAGAAAATCTCAGTGAATACTCTTTTAAACTTTTTTTAAAGCTTTAAATAAGGGTAACCATACAGTGTACATGATTTATGAATGTACATTTTGCAGACAATTTTACATACTCTGAATGTAGATGTGAAAGTACCCCATTATCTCTTTTGACAGTTGAAGCAGTCTTTAAACATGTAATCATGTCATATACATGTTAAGATTGATTTTATATGTTACCAGCTTAGGCTTTCAGAGATCTCTTTTGTAAACCTCATTCAGAGTAAAAGTGCAGTTAGACATATTAAATAACATGTCTTCATGTCGCATCTAAGACAGGAAATTGAATAAATAAGTAAGCATGTAATCCCATAATTTTTCTGCTTGCTCAACTACTGAATTTATTTCATTTTTTCAAACCTTGTTATAAATTCATTCTAATGCTGCACTGTTTTCTAGTATTATGTTTCTGTATTCCAATCCCAATACTCACTTTCTCCTATATTTATACACTTTATTTCAAAGTTTTAAAATATAATACATCTTTGTCCTTTCATCCTCTTATATTAATTATTTTAAATTATTATGAGAAATTTTATTAAAACAATAAACAACCAGTATTTTGCAATACTTCTTGAAGACAGGAGAAATTTATAACTCTTTTTTCTGATGGGGAAATTATATCATTTCTCTTAAACTAGAAATTTTACTGTTAAAATGTGCCTCAGTATACAATACAAATTTTTACTGAGACAGAGTTTTGGAGCTTATATTTCTTGTAAATATATATGATTTCACTGCTTATTTTCTTTTGCTAGATCAGAGTGGATGATCATATCATCAGAACAGAACAAGGCCTTCTACTGCGTAGTCTGCAGCGGAAGGATTCAGGCAATTACCTCTGTCATGCGGTGGAACACGGATTCATGCAAACTCTTCTTAAAGTGACCCTAGAAGTCATTGACACAGAGCATTTGGAAGAACTTCTTCATAAAGATGATGATGGAGATGGGTCTAAGACCAAAGAAATGTCCAACAGCATGACGCCTAGCCAGAAGGTCTGGTACAGAGACTTCATGCAGCTCATCAACCATCCCAACCTGAACACAATGGATGAGTTCTGTGAACAAGTTTGGAAAAGGGACCGAAAACAGCGTAGGCAAAGGCCAGGACATACCCAAGGGAACAGTAACAAATGGAAGCACTTACAGGAAAATAAGAAAGGCAGAAACAGGAGGACCCACGAATTTGAGAGGGCACCCAGGAGTGTCTGAGCTGCATTACCTCTAGAAACCTCAAACAAGTAGAAACTTGCCTAGACAATAACTGGAAAAAATGCAATATACATGAACTTTTTCATGGCATTATGTGGATGTTTACAATGGTGGGAAATGCAACTGAGTTCCACCAACTATAAATTAAGTCCATGAGTAATATTACTAACAGGCATTCTTCTGAATACCAACACCTGTTAATAGAGGTCAGATGAACACAGATGTTCACACTAGTGACTTAATGTTTCCTATGAGATTTCACTATACAGGTTTCACTTTCTTCTTTGCCTGAGAAATAAAAATGTCATTTGCCATAGTGCCATCTAAAGAATAAAAATGGCATCAGCAAAGCCATTTTCTTGAACTAGAAGTTTAAGATAAACTGCATGGATTTACTAAGCTGATGAATATTCCAAAACATTGTTGGATTCAAGGATATCTTTTGGCTACCAACACTCATGTTTATGTGTACTGGAGGAGTAAAATGATACTGAATGAAATGGTCTATGGAAATTAAAAACAAACAAACAAACAAACATAAACCATTCATCATCCAGAAGAAAAATGGAATACACTGATCTACTACTGATGTCTTTCTTCCAGCTTTGATCTAAAGATGTATTTTATTAAAACTATAATTTAAATGTACCATGACAAATATGCAGAAAAAATTAGCTCTTTTCTAAGCTAGAGTAAGTTTTTGTCTTACAGTTATTGTGGTATATAGTTTTTGTTTTTAAAAAACTCCAGTTGTGTGCTGCTTTTTTAAAACATTTTCAGTTTTGCAAGAATAACCAATATTGTCCTAAAGCATATATACATCATTAACAACTAATTCCTAAAGTCTGGATATAAAGTATGCTTTATTTCTCTGAGGAATTAAGAAATTAACATCTCCTTTTCTTCAAATATTACCTAAATTAATTAGAAACTGCATAAATATTCTTAGAAAAACAGAGCACTTATCTGGAAAGAAAAACAAAGATAGAAATCAATTTGCAAATGCATTTTTTTGTACCTAATGAATCAACAAAGAGAAAAAGGATCATATATTTCACAAAAATAGTAAGCATTGGTTTAATTTAATGTTAATAGAAAATGTCTTAACTCTTCACTTGAATCCCTGTCTGATATTTACAATATAAAAACTCTCTCTTGACTCCATTAGGTTTTTTATCTGTGTCACTTAATTTTTTTGAGAAGAGGGAGGTCAAGGATATTCAGAACAGCATCCTAAAAGCAAATTTCCCAGCTCTGTTCACATTTTTATCAGCTATTTCTTATCTCACCTTAAGACAATTATCTGTCTAAAGAACTCATGATTCCTTTCAAGTCAGTGGGAGTGACTTTTATACAAACTATTTTCCAGGACACAACCCAGCCTTAAAACATGTAAAGCTCATTGTCTTCTGCAACAACTTATAAAATAAGATAATTATTAATTAAGGGCTTGTCTGCTTCATTGTCCTAAGATGATTCCTTAAGAATAATTGACTTCAAGATGTAAAAAACCTTCAGCATTGAGATGCAGTTTCTTTTGTACTGCACTCAACTTTCCAAGAATTCCTCTCTGGGTCCTTCATCATGCACAAAAATGCAAAGGAAACATATTATTGCTAATTAATGAAAGCAGCATTGAAATTCTGACTATAGCTGTATTGGGATTCTAAATAACTCAGAATTAATTTCTCACCTCAGACTATAGTGAATTTGCAAAAAATCCTCTTTATCAGCTGAAATATTTCACAGATGAAAGCTCATGTTTCAACTTTAATGATTACATTGAATAAATAGTTTTTTGACATTTGTTTCAAATGGGAGCCTAGAAGTACCCTATATTCAGTTTTAGGCTCCATTGATTAATACAGTGTTACTCTTAGAAGTACATCCTCAAATGGCAGCTGAATTTTAAATTATTTGAAGAACAGAGTCCTATAGAGAAGAAGTGTTTGAGATATAAATCAAAGAACAAAAAGTGCTTCAAAAATAGGTCATTTTAAAATGTTTTCATAGAGTATCTTAACTGTACTGCAATTCAGTATTGCATTTTATTCTAAATTTGCAGCTGAAACACATTTATTGGCAATAACAAAAGTATCTTATTTCTTATTAGTCCTCAAAAATAAAGGATTTGAAAGGACAGAGATTATGTAACTTTAGGGATGCCATATAATATCTGAATGCATTTTGTTCAGCACTATGAAATACCCATAGAAATAAAGTCTAGATTTCAGTTAAAAGAAACAAAACAAACAAATCCACCAGCATGTCTTAATAAATCATCAGGTCTACATTTTTGAAGAAAATTATAGATGTAACTTACACATAAATAACTCTTATTCCAGTCTTAATCTTCTGTCAGTGTGAACAGGGCAATTTGCACAAAAAATAATTAATATCCCATTTATTCAGTTTTAATAGACTTTGGCTCATGCTTGTATCATCAGAGTTGAAACTTTTTTAAGAGACTCATGTGACCTTGAACAGATTATGACAACAATCTTAAAATAGGAAAAAGTACATAACAGAAGAGAAATTATGACCCACTTGAAATCAAATGTAAAGTGTAAATGCATGTAAATGCACACTTAATGCTACTTTTTATGTATTATTTAGTGATTTTCAATGGTATGTGTTTAATATTTTTGCTACCTACACATTAGGGAAAAGAGATGTAAATAATTTTGGAAAGAAAAGGAAGGACAGTGTAAAATGCAACTTTTTGTAGGTACCCCATTACAGTGTGTTCAACATCATCCTAAAACGCAAGATTTTCCCACATAGGTGACAAAGTGGCTCATGTGCTATTTAAGGGAAGAAGCTGTGTGCCCATTCAATAAGCATGTTTTTTGCCAGGTAGTAAATATGTTCCATATCTGTATTTATCATTGGATTTCAGATGGGAACTAGAAAACTGGAGAGAAAAATGTAATGAAACTGCTGCTGTAAATTACTCCTGTTAGCATGTATTCAGTTGCTAAATACACATTTCTTCAAAATATTCGAATTCAGATGTCTTTACTATTCCATGTAGCATATAGTGTCGAGGAACGTAAGGGTAGAAGAGGTTGAGAACCAGAGTCAACTTGCTAGCATATTTATTCACTGTAGTCATCCGTAAGCTGAGCTCTGTACTTCTGGTGATAAATGTGAATGTTACGCCTTTAAATTAAATATTGTTATTTTATGCCATACTTACAAAGCAAATATGGGGAGGAAACTCTATAGTGTGTCATTATCATAGTCAGTTTCATTCAAGATCTACAAAGAAGCCTGAAAATTGTTATTGAAATTGCCTATCCTGAAGGTCATAAGCAAGCATTTTATTAATTTATTAATATGGAGTGATTAGTACAACATTTTGAAATCTTTGTTTTAAGAATTCATTTTTAAACACAATTTTCTTTCACTTTAATGGAAATCTGTCAAGTTTCATGGCGTCAAATACACACTTAACAAATAGGATTCAACATTAATGTAACAGTGTATAGAGATAAATGAGCCTAATGCCAAAGACATCCATGCTTTGTATTTTAACTTTGTAATAACTATAAAGTCAATGTTAATGTTTGCAAAATACATATGTCCATCAATAAGAAAGCATTTTTCAAAACTCTGCAGAACCGCTTAGTTTTACTTCTAACAGTTTATATACTAATTAATTAAAGAAACATACTTTTTAAAATTAAAATAGTAAGAGGTCCTATAGATGAAAGAGAGAATGAACCCTTGGAGATGTTGCCTCATATAATATGGTCATTTTCACCGTCAACCTGACCAAAGAAGACAGCTTGGTTTTCATTTCAAACATGCAAGTATACATAGACAGAGGCAGAGGTATCAAATCAAATTAAACCAATAATAATAATAATTTTGAATATAAACAAATCAGGCTTTTAGACATTTTGTTCTTTAGAACCAGATTCCTACCCATTGTATGAGATTCTGCTTGTAAGTCTTACTACATGCAATGTGCTAGGCACTGGTAGATAATGAGGATACTAACATAAATGAGGCATAGACTCAAGAGCTCACAATGAAATAAAGAAAATAGATTGTAATATGACTTGGCATCATCTTATCTGGCCAATTTTTCCTGATCCTCCCATCCCTAGATTGTACTAACCATCTTCTCTGCCCTAAATCTGTGCCTTGTATATAATTTCACTATCACACTTATCACAAAAGTGTAATTTCTTTGTTTACAGCCCAGTCTCCTTTTCTAGACTGTGAGTGAGCTCCTTGAGGGCAAGGTTTGTATCTATTTTATTTCTGTCCTAGCCTGATGACTGACACAAGAAAGGAGCTCTTTAAATTGTTGCAGGAAAGAACCAGGTTACACTGTGATGAGTGCCAAGAGCAAACTCAAAATAAAAGTGCTATGGGGATGTCCAGGCTGTCCAGTTTTCCCAGCACCACTTGCTGAAGAGGATTTTTTTCTCCTTTGTATATTCTTGCCTCCTTTGTCAAAGATTACTTGACCATAGGTGTATAGGTTTATTACTGGACTTTCTATTCTGTTCCATTGATATATATATCAGTTGTTGTGCCAATATCATGCTGTTTTGATTACTGTAGCTTTGTAGTATTGTCTGAAGTCTGGGGCAGTTATGCCTCCAGCTTTTTTTTTTTTTAATCCCCCTCAGGAATGCTTTTGCAATTCTAGGTCTTTTATGGTTCTATATAAGTCTTAACGATTATTTGTTGTAGTTCTCTAAAATATATCATGGATAACTGATAGGGATTGCATTAAATCTGTAGATTGCTTTGGGTAGTATGCTCATTTTAACAATATGAATTCTTCCAAGAGCATGGGATATCTTTCCACTTGTTTGAATCACCATTTGTTTGTTTCAGTTTCTTTTATGAGTGTTTTTAGAGTTCTCAACATATGGGTCTTTCACCTACTTGGTTTAGGTTTATTCCTAGGTATTTTATTTATTTATTTTTGACCTGAATTTTAAATGGGATTGTTTTACTTTTTATTTCTGGTATTTAATTGTAAGTGTAAAAAAATGCAGCAGATTTCTGTATATTAATCTTGTATCCTACTACCTTGCTAAATTCATTTATTATTTCTAAGTTTTTGCATAGTCTTTAGGATTTACTATATAGTGTGCCATTCAACTGCATATAATGAAAACTTGAACCTCTTCCTTTCCAATTTGGATGCCTTTTATTTGTTTTTCTATAACACTCCCTCATAACATATCCAAAAATAAACTCAGAATGTGAAGGCCTAAATATAAG
Organism: Bubalus bubalis; assembly: GCF_019923935.1. Classification (NCBI taxonomy): domain Eukaryota; kingdom Metazoa; phylum Chordata; class Mammalia; order Artiodactyla; family Bovidae; genus Bubalus; species Bubalus bubalis. Next base: position 36,222,625 of record NC_059164.1, read on the forward strand.
ACATGACACCAAAAAACTGCAGAAGCAGAGAACATAGGCAGAACATTTTGTGACATATATCATAGCAATATATGCTTAGATCAATGCAAAAGAATTAAAAGCAAAAATAAACAAATGGGACCTAATCACATTTAATATTTTTGCACAGCAAAGAAGACTATCAGCAAAATGAAAAAAAAAAAAAAAGTATGGAATGGAAGGAAATGTTTGCGAGCAGTATAACTAAGAAGGGAAAATATGAATATAGCTCATACAACTCAATATTTAAAGAACAAAACAACCCAGTCAATAGGCAGAAGTTCTAAATAGACATTTCCTGAAAGAAGGATACAGATAGCCAACAGTTACATGAAAAGATGTTCAATATCACTAATTATTAGAGAGATACAAATCAAAACCACAATGAGGTACCACCTCATACTGATCTGAATGGCTATCATCAAAAAGTCTATGGATAATAAATACTAGAGAGCGTGTGGGGGAAAGAGAACCCTCCTACACTGTTGATGCAAATGAAAATTGCTACAGCCACTGTGGAGAACGTATGGAAATTCCTTAAGGAAACTAAAAATAGCATTACCATAGGATGCAGCAATCCAACTCCTTGTCATATATCCAAAAAAGATGAAAACTCTAATTCAAAAATATCCATGCACCTCAGTGTTCATAACAGCACTATCTGCAATAGCAAGGACATGGAACCAGCCCAAGTGCCTATCAACAGATGATTGGTTTAAGAAGATACAGCATATATATACATAATGCAATATTACTCAGCCATAAAAAGAGAAAAAATAATACCATTTACAGTAACATGGATGGACCTAGAGATGATCATACTAGGTAAAGTAAATCAGAGAAAGAGAAATGTTGTATCGCTTATATGTGTAATCTCATAATACAAATGAATTTATTTACAAACCAGAAACAGATTCACAGACATAGAAAACAAACTTACGGTTACTAAAGGGTAAAGGGACTAAAAGGACTAAAGGGTAAAGGGTAAAGGGACACAGATAAATTTGGAGTATGGGATTAACAGATACACACTATACAAAAATAGAAAAACAACAAGGATTTACTGTATAGCACTGAAAACTATGTTAATAATGTATAATGGAAGAGAATCTGAAATATATAAAACTGAATCACTTTACTGTGTATCTGAAAACTAAGACAATATTGTAAATCAATGATACTTCAATTTAAAAAAAATGCTGTGAAATCAAAAAGGAATCAAGAATATGGTGGGAGATATCATAGAAAGCTTTAGAAAAGAAGTGACCCATACACTATGGAATGAAATATGACAGATTTGTACAAATGAAGTAAAAGAAGGCATTCTGGGAAGACAGAATGAGGAGAAAGGAAGAAAGGTATGAAAATACTTTTGAGAACAAGCATCCCAAATGAGAAGAGCATGGACTTCATAATGAAAAGTTAAATGTCCCCTCTCTTATGAGTCAAATGGTGTATTTGTTTGGTTTTTACTGTATTTTGACTTATTGCACTCTATTTGCAGCCCATATTCTCATCACTGGTACATAATGTCATTCACTCTGCTTCTTTATATCCTTTGCACCCTTTGCTCTCCTTGTCTTTCCTCTAAATGTTAACCTCTTTGATATTTACTCAGCTGGAGTCACAGCAGTGGGCAGTATTCCCACAATCACTTTCAAATTAATCTTGATGCCATAATCTCTTTGCTAGTTCAAGTGACCACAGGTCAGCTGGAATTTGGAATTCCACAGATGAGTAGCTGAGAGAAGATGGCTTCTTCAGGTTAGCCCCACTCCTCTTGTCTTTTACATACCTTCACCGTTATCTCACCCATCTAGTACTAGACAGCCATGTCATGGGTTCCAACATTGCCTAGCAAGGTGACCCACAAACAAGACTTCACCAAAGATCAGATCAGAGATCAGATCAGATCAGTCGCTCAGTTGTGTCGGACTCCTTGCGACCCCATGAACCGCACGCAGCACGCCAAAGATAGCATTGAAATAAGCAGCGTGTGTTTGCTCAGTGGATGCCCTAGATGGAGTCCTCCACAGCTAAACAATAACACAAGTGAAGTTAGCACACACAGTTGACAGGCAAAGATTCCTATTTTCTGTTCTTAACTGAAAAACTTTTTTTTTTAAGTGAGAGCCATATCTTGAGTCTGTCAACTCCATATCACCATTATGTCAAATTTTCTCTCCTATAACAAAAAAAATATATTTTATTTCTCTTAACCTAAACATTATACTTGTATCTGCAGTATTTACTTATACAGTACCTAAGCAAAACGTTTCATAAATGTGTTCAAATCATTACAGTTTGGGTGATTTTGAAGTTTTAACTTCCATTTTTTCTGTAAACCTCATTGAAGCATTAGATCTCAAGTAAAAACATTTTTTAAAAAATCCATGTTATTTGTGTAGCCCAATTCTTAAAGTTTCGATTGTTTGGTTGATAACTAAGTCCAGAGAGGCTTAAACTTTTTCAGCAAAGTTTTGTGTCTGAAAATCAAATAGCTTTTCCACTTTACAATTTATTTACTACACTTCAGTTTTTAGTGGGTTTGCACCTTTGAATTTCAAAATAAAGAATGAATTTTGTTAGTCCTCAAATATTCTTATTTGAATTAAATCACTGGTAAATATCAAGAAATTAATACATATCTCCATGTACCATTTAATAAATTCTACTTGAGTTTAGATACTGACTAAAAATGATTCATCTATACTGTATTATTGGCATGTACAAATTTCAGAAAAAAATGTTCCTTTTCTTCTTTGTATTACTTTTGATTCTCAGTATATATTTGTTGAAATTAACTTTTACTATATTTGGTTCGAGAAGCAGTTTAAATTTATTACCTAGTGAATAGTATACAGCATGATAAATAAAATCTGGCATCCATATGAAAAAGTGTACTGTTAAAAAGTATATTAAATTCTTAACATTATAAAGTCCGTCCACTCAGAAAAGCATAAGTAAATTCTCATCCCAAGATTATTATATTTTGACCGAATCTATCGTCTAGTCACTAACTTTAGAAACATGCCATTATTAAGACTTCTCCTTTAATTTCTTCATAAGTTTAAAATTAAAAAAAAAAACAAAATCACATACCCTAGATTACAAAATCCATAATCCATTCATAAAAATAAGATATTCTATTCCCTTTGGAGATTGGAATATAACTTGCAATTTTTCCTATACTGGTCTGTTTCTAAGCTCCTCTTAGATATTAGACAGTGTTTATTAAAATTGTGTAATATCACATGGCTCTCTATTCACTATTGAGAAGTAATATGCTTGAACTTCTTTAAAGGAAATACTTATGTATTTTTATAAAATTATCTGACTGATATCAGTACATACTAAATCTAAGAAGAAATTTTATGATATATTGCATTATGTTGTATTTACTATTATAATATTAAATAAAATCAATATATGCAAAGTATAAAAGCAATAATAAAGCCTTACTAAAGCTACTCCTTGACAATAGCAATATTACATTTTTTATATCACTTTATAATAATCCAGGTATTTTTGTGATCTCATTTGACCCTCTTTATATGAAGTAGGGCAGTCTTATTATTGTAACTTTGTAGGAAAGAACAGTAATAAGTGATTTGTCTTAGATCTTAAATTTAGATTTATTAATCAGTAATTTAGGTCTAATGTGGAAACATTAACCTTTTAAACCCCAGATTACAATCTTGTTATTTTATCTAATTTGAACAGAAACTTTTATCACCACATTTCATCATATAGTAAAAAAAAAAAAGTCTATTAAACTTTTAATAAATTGCCACTGCAAAGGTGTTATTTTTGTTTCAGTCATCTAAAAATAATGTACATTCCAGGAAACAACTTATTGACTTGGGTACTTGATAAGATATTAATATGAAAGATGAAAGGTCCAATGAAAATTTCATCAGTCTTCAGTTATAAAATACTTAATGTCTATACTTTCTCAAAGAAAAAAATTTGAAGAAAAAATATTGGTTACTTCATGACTTGTTCTTAAGCAATTGAAGCAAAAAAAGAAAACTTTTATATTAAATGAGCTTTTTATTTTGGAATAATAAATGCATTCTTAAAGTCTGTGTTTATAGATGAAAATTATTTTGTTAGAAAATACCTTAATTTTTAATAACAATTTGAAGTGTATACTTTTGTGTGGAATAATATCCTTACACAATTTAACATAGCAAGGACACCATTCCATGAGCAAACTTTAAAAATATACAGTATTTTCATAAAAATACATAGCAAGAAAACTTTATACTTCTTATTCAATTGCTACTTTCAAATATGTCATAATTATCAGTGCCTTATGTCAATAAATGCCAAAAGAAATTCTATACATATTCCCATTCTTCAACAGTAGTAATTATAAACATTCTATGTACATACATTCAACTTAAATATCTATCGTTTTTGAAATAAATTATGTTTTTACTTGATATATATGCCTAGATAATATAACTTTAAAATATTAAAGAAGTATGATAGACAATTGCAAGAATCCTAAATCGTATGAATGATAAATTTTGTTGAAATCCTAAATTCTTCAATATGTCACTTGGTTTTAAAATTCTCCAGTCCCACCCATTAAATGAGTGTCTCAATGGAAATGAACTCTAGCAGACACCAACTTCCTTAGGAAATATGCATCAAGATACGTTAACTTCCAATTAAATATGGTACCCCAGAATGTCAGATTTGTTCTTAGCATTCACTAGGTTGTCTGAACCATTTGAAGATTATTTCAAAATCCAAGATTCAGTATTAAATGGAGATTAAACTTGTCAATTCCATGTGGATGTCTTTCATCTCCACTTGCATTATTGTGTCACTTCTGTTATGGTGTCTCACAGTTGAGTGTTTTGAAAACTGGGTCAATATAGTAATGTTTTAAAACAGTATTTCTATATTATTATAAGCCTGTGTTCTCAGGAAAAATTATCCTTCAGTGAATAAAAGCATTCTTATTGCCTCATACACTTCCAAAATTTATGCTGAAATCAAAACTTCAAAACAAAGCAAAACCTCATTGTGTTTTGAAGATCTTGCCATCTTCTCATTGTTTGTTTAACCCTTTAAAAATTAAGTACTAATTTCCCTGATTCTCTTCCATCTTCTGCAGTTTCTGGCACATCTTTCCTACCAGTTAGCAATCCAGCTTAAAAAATTCAGTATCCTCTAAAGAATGTGGTATATATGAAAAATGGAATATTACTCAGCCATAAAACAGACAAAACTGGGTCATTTGTAGAGACATGGATAGACCACTGTCACACAGAGTAAAATAAGTCAGAGAAAAACATATTACCACATATAACTGGAACCAGGAAAACTGGTACAGATGAACCTGTTTACAAGGCAGAAATAGAGACACAGATGTAGAAAACAAATATGTGGACACCAAATAGGGGAAGAGGGTGTGAATTGTGAGACTGTGATTGACATATATACACTAATATGTGTGAAATAATAACTAATGAGAACCTGCTGTATACCACAGGGAACTCTACTTGATGCTCTGTGGTGACCTAAATGGGAAGGCAATCCAAAAAAAAAAAAAAAAGAAGAGATGTATATATACATACAACTGTTTCCCTTTGCTCTACAGCAGAAACGAATACAACATTGTAAAGCAACTATACCCCGATTGAAAATTAAAAAAAAAGTCAGTACCCTCACTGATGATCCATCTAACATTTTGCACAGTTAATTGACCTATTTCTCCAATCCACCTTCAGTCATCAACAAGAGACCAGGAAGACTTCAATGGCATGTAAAACAAAAATGAGAATAAGGACATGAGCTATGGTTAGAGCAAGGAAAGTAGAGCACAGTTTCCAGAAAAGGAAGATGTAGGCCTCAGGCCATTTATTTTGCATGTGCTGAGTGCACCCTAAGTAACAGGCACAATATGGGGTGTCAAGGAAGAGGAAAAATGTGTCTCTTATTTTGAGAAACACACAAAATCAAATGCCAAACACCAGAAGAGAACATGTCAAATACCATAGATGTGATATACTAGTATTAAATAATCATAGTTATAGTAGTACTGGTAGTAGTGATACTGTTTATAACATGCTGTTTGTTTTAACGAAGTACTTTATTTGTATTGCTTTATTTAATTAATACAACAGCTCCAGAAACCTTGTTATTTAGTACCTATTTAATCAATAAAGAAACTGGCACACAGTGGTTAAATAACTAATTAAATAAAATTCCTGGTTATGTTTCTAGAAAAATAAGTAGTTATTGTAAATATTATTTTTAAAAATGCTGTACAGAAAAGAAAGAAAAAAGTATGTCAAGAAATTTTAGAAAATGAAGGAGAGGACAGGATCCGGATTGACTAAGGAAGCAGAGAACACTTTTTCATAAAGCAAGGTAGACACTCAAAGGGCTTTCTTCTCTATTTTTTCTGATAATGGTGAAAAAAATGTTTTCCCTTTTTAAAAAATGAATAAACAAAAGGTTCTTAATTATGTCTATTGCCACCGTCTTTAGTCATTCATCCCTCCATGTCTTCTCAGTCTCATGTACCTACAATTCCTCTTTCTACCATTCTAAAGCCATAAGTATAACAAAAATAATTTCCTTTATTTATACTATTCATCTGAGTACTTTTCTACTTGTCTTTTCCCATAAGAATTCTCAAAAGAAATTATAAATATTCCCAATAAAAGATAAATAAGTGTTTGACATTTATCCTCTTGTAAAACCTCATTAAATGAAGATAGCAGCAGATTTTTCTTAATTTCCATCTAGGTCAATTTGTAATTTTTAGGGCTACTCTCTGTCTGCCATCATCATCCCAAAGGATGTGTTCTGAAAGTGACTCACCCAGTTGTTCTGTACTAAGTAATCACTTGCATGTGTATAGAGTTTCCACAGTTAACATTTTCAAGCCTGGAAAGAAGACATTTCTCTATACATTATTTCTATCTTCCAGAAAACAAAATAATCCTTTTTTATACAGTCTCAAACAAATCACATTGCATTGTGTGCTTTTGCATATGAAATCTTGAGAGAGTCTGAGCAATTGCAAATTCTGGTAAACAACTTTCAAAAATAGAATCAGAGTTGAAAAATATAAAAAATTATATTTCTTGTAGTAAGATATAATTTACAGGCATAAAATATAAGAACATGCATTTACTCATAGTCTCTAAAGAACACATGAAAAAGACCACTACCATAAATCACACCTAGAAAGATAATAATTTATGCAAAATCACTCCCTTTAAAAAGTAGAGATGAAAAGAGACATGACACCTCAAAACCCTGCCAAAATAAGGATAAACACAAGAAATAAACCATATGTGTTGTGGGAGGCAAATCACAAAGAAACTGCTAGGCAAAAATAAGATCAAACTATGACATGATCCACATGTTCACTAGTATGAAGGTCTCAGCAAAATCTGAGGGACATCAAGGTCTGGTTGGAAGGGATAAAAATTTCAGAAGTGTGAATAATGATCGGCTTCAATTACTTGGTAATTCTTTTTTAAATAATTGCTTTTTGTTTGAAGTATTATCATCTTTCAGCTGTATCTTGGTAACATAAAATGAAGCATTAAGAGATCAAATAATGATTGCAGGCTTGAAGTAGAATTATTCTATTTATATGAACTTCACGATACCATTTGAGCTGGTGTCTAGAAAAGACTACTGTATATAATAGACAAGCTAGAAGGGGAAAAAGAATAAGACTATACAAAAAGTATTTTATACTGTCCCTAAGTAAAAAGAGCATTAAGTTCAAAACTCAATGGGCAGTATATTGAAAATCATCTTCAGTATATACTTACTTCAGTATATACTGAAGATGATTTTCAGAGAAAACTGAACTAGAGTTTCTTTCATACCTTGAGTCTAGGTCTATTCTCTGGATACATCTCCAGGCTCTGTGTTCCTCAGTGTTTCTGATCAGTCTTGCTACGTTTAAATGTCTTTTACTGAATACAACATAACTCACCTTTTATGTTCAGCTTTCTTTTATTGACCAGATGATATAACATATTTAACACAACATTAAGGGATGGGAAGATACTGCTCAAAAAGAAGTTGTTTTAAGAGCATAGAATCAGGAAAAAACAGACATTGTAAGAGCATGATGAAAGAATGGAAGCTGGGAAGGCAAGGGAAGAAAGTGCATTGATCTTTAAAGGAAGTAAAATCCTAAAGGAACACAGCTATCATCTCTTTTATTAACAGTTTGAGTGCTTGGGTTCCTATGTACTTCCTCTTTATCCTTATGGAGATCCCTGTCTTACATACTATTGATCTATCTTTAACTTGTCTACTTTGGTCAACTATTTAATTTACTAAGTCCAGTTACTCAGAACATGTAGTCAACTGTGGACTATCAGTATTGGTATCACCTGGGAGTTTATGAGAATTACAGCTACCCATGGACATCACCAGATGGTCAACACCGAAATCAGATTGATTGTATTCTTTGCAGCCAAAGATGGAGAAGCTCTATACAGTCAGCAAAAACAAGACCAGGAGCTGACTGTGGCTCAGATCATGAACTCCTTATTGCTAATTCAGACTTAAATTGAATAAAATACGAAAAACCACTAGGCCATTCAGTATGACCTAAATCAAATCCCTTATGATTATACAGTAGAAGTGAGAAATAGATTTAAGGGACTAGATCTGATAGATAGAATGCCTGAAGAACTATGGACTGAGGTCCATGACGTTGTACAGGAGACAAGGATCAAGACCATCCCCATGGAAAAGAAATGCAAAAAAGCAAAATGGCTGTCTGGGGAGGCCTTACAAATAGCTGTGAAAAGAAGAGAAGTGAAAAGCAAAGGAGAAAAGGAAAGATATAAACATCTGAATGCAGAGTCCCAGGAATAGCCAGGAGAGATAAGCAAGCCTTCCTCAATGTTCAATACAAAGAAATAGAGGAAAACAACAGAATGTGAAAGACTAGAGATCTCTTCAAGAAAATGAGAGATACCAAGGGAACATTTCATGCAAAGATGGGCTTGATAAAGGACAGAAATGGTATGGACCTAACAGAAGCAGAAAATATTAAGAGGTGGCAAGAATACACAGAATAACTGTACAAAAAAGAGCTTCATGACGCAGATAATCATGATGGTGTGATCACTCACCTAGAGCCAGACATCCTGGAATGTGAAGTCAAGTGGGCCTTAGAAAGCATCACTACGAACAAAGCTAGTGGAAGTGATGGAATTCCAGTTGAGCTATTTCAAATCCTGAAAGATGATACTGTGAAAGTGCTGCACTCAATATGCCAGCAAATTTGGAAAAGTCAGCAGTGGCCACAGGACTGGAAAAGGTCATTTTTCATTCCAATCCCAAAGAAAGGCAAAGCCAAAGAATGTTCAAACTACCGCATAATTGCACTCATCTCACACGCTAGTAAAGTAATGCTCAAAATTCTCCAAGCCAGGCTTCAGCAGTATGTGAACCATGAACTTCCAGATATTCAAACTGGATTTAGAAAAGGCAGAGGAACCAGAGGCCAAAGGCTTTGACTATGTAGATCACAATAAACTGTGGAAAATTCTGAAAGAGATGGGAATACCAGACCACCTGACCTGCCTCTTGAGAAACCTGTATGCAGGTCAGGAAGCAACAGTTAGAACTGGTCATGGAACAACAGACTGGTTCCTAATAGGAAAAGGAGTACGAGAAGGCTATATATTGTCACCCTTCTTATTTAACTTATATGCAGAGGACATCATGAGAAACGCTAGGCTGGAAGAAGCACAAGCTGGAATCAAGATTGCCAGGAGAAATATCAATAACCTCAGATATGCAGATAACACCACTTTATGGCAGAAAGTGAAAAGGAAGTAAAAAGCCTCTTGATGAAAGTGAAAGAGGAGAGTGAAAAAGTTGGCTTAAAGCTCAACATTCAGAAAACGAAGATCATGGCATCTGGTCCCATCACTTCATGGCAAATAGATGGGGAAACAGTGGAAACAGTGTCAGGCTTTATTTTTTTGGACTCCAAAATCACTGCAGATGGTGACTGCAACCATGAAATTAAAAGATGCTTACTCCTTGGAAGGAAAGTTATGACCAACCTAGATAGCATATTGAAAAGCAGAGACAATGCTTTGTGAACAAAGTATTGCCAACAAAGTATCCGTCTGGTCAAGGCTATGGGTTTTGCAGTAGTCATGTACGGATGTGAGAGTTGGACTATGAAGAAAGCTGAGCGCCAAAGAAATGATGCTTTTGAACTGTGGTGTTGGAGAAGACTCTTGAGAGTCCCTTGGACTGCAAGGAGATCCAACCAGTCCACTCTGAAGGATATCAGTACTGGGTGTTCTTTGGAAGGAATGATGCTAAAGCTGAAACTCCAGTACTTTGGCCACCTCATGCGAAGAGTTGACTTATTGGAAAAGACTCTGATGCTGGGAGGGATTGGGGGCAGGAGGAGAAGGGGATGACAGAGGATGAATGGCTGGATGGCATCACCGACTCGATGGACGTGAGTTTGAGTGAACTCCGGGAATTGGTGATGGACAGGGAGGCCTGGCATGCTGCAATTCATGGGATTGCAAAGAGTTGGACACGACTGAGCGACTGAACTGAACATGACAGCTACCCAAGACCCTCCCTAAATCTACTAAATCAGAACTAAAAAGCATTTTAGCTCAATCCCCTGATAATGTTTGAGCAGCAGTTCTCTGACTCATTCTTATAGATTTGAATCTCGTTCTCTTTCAGGCACACACATTTAGCCAGCCGTTCCTGGTTTTCTCAGGATTTCACTGGCCCCCCATGGCTCCATACAGGCTTTTGCCTGTTTGTCCTATGAAGGCTAATCTGCTTCCGGGATCTACAGGCACTTAGAGGCCTGAGACCAGTCACTAAGATGTCTGGGCCCTTGGATGTCAGGTAAAAATTACTTACCCCATTTGTTTAGAGAAACTGTTGTATATTTCAAGAATGATTGTGATGGAAATTGACAGAAAGTTGTGTTTCAAGTAATGTTTGCTCATCAATGATAATAGGCTAAACTGCAGGTGGGAGACTCTTAGAAGATAATTCTACTATTCAGGTGTTTTAAAGTTTCATTTCCTGTGTTTAGTTTTGGGGTGTTTCTAGATAAAAAAAGTACAGAAAAGTTCAGCTGTATAAGTAGATTAATCTAGTTTTTGAATAATATTCTTATGAGAGGGAGCATAGCACAATAAGAGAATATATTTTATCAACAATATTGTCATCTCGTTTCCTTAGATTTCCTGGGATAATGAAATTAGATTTTCCTGGAGGATCTCAATTATTAGACTTCCTAAAATTTAGCAGCAGTATGAATGACTGCACATCTCAACCATTTTTTTTCTAGTAATTTTATAACATGTCTACAAGTAATAAATGCTGGAGAGGGTATGGAGAAAAGGGAACCCTCTTACATTGCTGGTGGGAATGCAAACTAGTACAGCCACTATGGAGAACAGTGTGGAGATTCCTTAAAAAACTGGAAATAGAACTGCCTTATGATCCAGCAATCCCACTGCTGGGCATACACACTGAGGAAACCAGAAGGGAAAGAGACACGTGTACCCCAATGTTCATCGCAGCACTGTTTAAAATAGCCAGGACATGAAAGCAACCTAGATGTCCATCAGCAGATGAATGGATAAGAAAGCTGTGGTACATATACACAATGGAGTATTACTCGGCCATTAAAAAGAATACATTTGAATCAGTTCTAATGAGGTGGATGAAACTGGAGCCTATTATACAGAGTGAAGTAAGCCAGAAAGAAAAACACCAATACAGTATACTAACGCATATATATGGAATTTAGAAAGATGGTAACAATAACCCTGTGTACGAGACAGCAAGAGAGACATTGATGTATAGAACCGTCTTTTGGACTCTGTGGGAGAGGGAGAGGGTGGGAAGATTTGGGAGAATGGCATTGAAACATGTATAATATCATGTATGAAACGAGTTGCCAATCCAGGTTCGATGCACGATACTGGATGCTTGGGGCTAGTGCACTGGGACGACCCAGAGGGATGGTATGGGGAAGGAGGAGGGAGGAGGGTTCAGGATGGGGAACACATGTATACCTGTGGTGGATTCACTTTGCTATTTGGCAAAACTAATACAATTATGTAAAGTTTAAAAATAAAAATAAATAAATAAATTCTATGAAGAAAATATAGTAATTTAAATACTTCCTATAAATAGAACTACTTGAATTTCCACCAGAAAGTCTTTTAAAAATTAAATACGCAATTTAGCAAAACAATAATCAAAGTCTATTTCTTTAGAATTTTTTGGTGCCATTAAATCTCAATAATGTGTAAAGCTAATACTTAAAAGCATGAGCAGCTTTAACAGTGTATGCATGTATACATGGCATAGATTTCTAAGATTGATTTTTCACTTCTTCCTGGGTGGTCTCTACTACTGCCTTTTACACTACAACCAACTGATCCCAAAGTTCAGGGTTATTGAAAAGCATCATAAATAAAATCCATGTGTGCGTTGTTTAAGTACCAGATGATATTTACAAAGGTTTCAGCAACTTTGTCAGTTCACTGCCAGCAAAAATTACCAATGTCTGCCATTAGTGGTACAATCACAAATGCTTTTGTAAGGTTGAATTTACCCTGATAATCTTCCCTGGAAAATTCTAGTAGAACTGTAAAGGAATGATATTATTTATGTTGCACTCACTGTTGCATGTCAAAGCAACAGATACTGTCTGTTCAAAGCAGCCCTTGAGCTTCTTGTTGGACTCCCCATTGTCACAGATCTATACCTTCTTGAGGAAAGAATATCTGTCCTTAAGAGAAAGTCTCTATGCTATTTCTTTCTATGAAAATGGTTTTCTGATTAGCAGAAATATGTGAGCCTATTAAAATCACTTCCAAAAAAAAACCCAGTTAGTACTGAAGTATTGGATGTTTTATGTCAATGAGATTTCAGGAAGTGGGGACTTTAAATTTAAGCTCAAGAGGGTTTCCAGTCATGGAGTTTAAAAAGTTCAGTTTTCTTTTAATCTCTCTGTAAATCATCTTAAAATACTGTTGATTTGCTAATGTGTAACACAGACTTCTAGATTTTTTGTTGAGGAAAAAGGATAAATTGAGATCAATGGGAATGGGAGCCTGGGGGCAATTGAGGTACAGGAAATTTCCAAAGCAGTTTTTGAATAGTTGTGAGGACAAAATGAGGTGTCATTGGTGGCTCAGATGGTAAAGAATCTGCCTGCAATGCAGGAGACCAGGATCCAATCCCTGGGTCAGGAAGGGAAGCCCACTCCAATATTCTCGCCTAGAGAATTCCATGGACAGAAGAGCCTGGCAGGCTACAGTCCATGGAGTTGTAAAGAGTAGAATATGACTGAGCAACTAACAATTCACTTCAAGGACAAAATGAAGTCACTACCAAAGAGGTTCTGGTTTCCTGTCCCACAGTCATGAAACATAAGCATTTCATGTTGTACCATTGAGTATCAGCTTTTAGATATGACTTAAAGCAGATTGTATCTTATATTTTTAGCATAAAAGGGTAACCTTGGATAAAATATCATGTAGCATCAACAGCTATGTCATTAGTCAAAACCCAATATTAAAGAATTTAAAACCCCAAATCTACATTTATAACAAATAACCCACTCTAGTCTTAGGTCACTTTGGCAAATTGTGACGGTTTCTTTGAGCATTTAGAAGTTGTTTCCATGGCCAAGTACAGTGAACAATCCATATTTTTTACTGGTCAGTTCCTGTGCTGATCACCATAGGATAGTGGCCAGTAGCTTAAGACATATAAATGTTATACAGAGTGGTCAAGGTTTTAATCAATCAGGAGTGTTTGCAAATCAGAAGAACTCCACTTTACAGGATCCCTGTTATCTTTTACAGCTTGAGGCTGAATAGAGGACCACACAGGACAAGGGTACAGGACTCTGACCACTTTCAGAGAAAAAGGATATCTTCTGAAGCCAAAGCAAAAGAAGTACCTGTGGGTGAGAGGTCACAGGAGATACTAGAACTAAGTGGAAAAAAATGAAGTGAGTAAAAGGTAACAGGAAACTGCAACTTAAACCTTCCTTCCTTTAGAAAACATGACTTTTCAAAAGGAAAGAAAAATAAGGAAGATCATTTTAGAATTTGGGTTCATCTGTAAAAGGACATGATTAAAAAGATTGATTCTGGGAGTTGCTTATTTAGCTGGAAATACTCAAGTCTTGGGTTGTTTCATCTAAGTTCTAAAGAGCTGTGTGTATGTGCTTATGTTCTTGTGTTTGGTTGTGTGTGTGTCAGTTCAGGCATGTATAAACTAATAACCCTCTTTGTATTCAAATTTTAAAGCTGGTAACCTGTAGAACCCTTATTTTCACAGCTAAAATTGCTTGTTGGGAATCTACAGTGTTTAGATCTCAAGCACCTATTCACTTTCCCCATCTGTGCTTTCTAAACACCATTAGCTAGTAGAATAGATTATAGCTTCTCTTTCCCTAGAGATGTACATTTCAGTGAGGAGAAATTCAGTGGCCCCACCTTATCTCCAAATCCACAGGCAACTCATTTGGAAAATAAAATGAGATACAGCAAATCACAGTTGTAGGTTCCTCCTATAAAACATTCCCTACAAACTCTTGTCTGTTGCCCCTGCTGCAACCCACCTTCAGTGCCCACTGCTCTTCTACATCCACCCCAACTCTTTGCCTCTAGTCTTCACGTCTACACTCAGCCCAAGCCGACCGTGACACTATTATCTGATCTCCTTTGAGCACATCTCTGTGGATACTCACACATCCAGCACCAGACACTCTCAGAAACCACAGCAGCCCCTGGTGCCAGTTACTGATGCCATCCCAAATCCTTTACTACCCCAGTCTTGCTACACCTGACATAAACTGGTTCCTGTTATATTCTATAGAATTGAGCAATAGAAGAAATACATCTACACAGATTTTTTAAATTTCCTCCATAATCTCTTTTAAAAGAGTGTTAAGATGATGGCAAGATGAAGGCTTATGACTAAGACTTTCTTCTGTCTCACATGAGAATACTCACATGTAACTATTCTTCACTTCTAGAAGTGTAGTTTTTAAAGGAAAAGGTAAAAGGAGGCCTGAAAATCTTTCATCAAGCTCCCTCCATTGATTACAGTGGAAAGAAGGTAAACCAATTAAGTCCCTTAGGATATGCTACAAATATTGTAAGACTGTTCCAGAAAGATTTGAAAATATGACTCTATCAACCTCCCAGATTGTACTTAGTAACATAATAAAACTGCTATAAGTGAGGGCAGTTCAACAATCTAAGTGACAATAGTAAATATTGAAAGGGAAGCATTTGGGGGCCAACAAGGCTCTGCCCTGAATCTCATCCAGATTATTCCTCTTCTGCCTGCCTGGCTGCTAAGTTCACTTCCAGTTTCTCTGTCCATGAGAGACCTCTTCAGTTTCACTCATAATTGTGGATACTGAGGCTCTTGTATTATGGGTATAATCTGAGCCTACTTAAAAAAATCATCCCATTTTCTATAATATATTATTCTATGACCATACTCTGATTATGTTAACCTTGAGTTCTATTAATTATAAACAAATGCATATGACAAACATCTATCACAAGCTTAGAACACATAAAAATTCATACTAAAATTACATTATACAAGAGTCAACACTGGGCTCAGGAAGACCAGAAAAGATTGATATATCTTACTTATTCTCTTATAAATATTTATCAGGTCTTTACTATGTGACAGACATAAGATATATAAATCTGACTTCTGTGAGGTTACAACCTATAAGTTGAGCGTTAACACTGATATATATAGTAGAAAGCAACAAACATATTAAGGAAAATAAGAGATTTACCTACTACTGCAATTCACAGATTATTATATTAAAAAAAAAGAATCTCAGATGTATTTCTGGAACAACTTCCCTCTCTCAGGGAGATTCAACATTCTTAACCCTATTAAACAGAGACACGGACAAATAGTGGAAGGCTTTGATGCTAAAGTTTATGCCTCTCTGTATATTGCTTTCATACTGATTATCACTGTTTTTTATGGATACAAAGTTGACATAAACATTTCTATGTGGTAACTGAAATATTTATCTGAATTCATGCAGATAAAATGTTTTGTATAAATATGTTTGAAATTTGAGGAATAAATATTTCAGTTTGGTAACTTTCTGCTTTATCAGTTTGCCTACTGGTAGCCTCTGTGACTTCATACCTAGTAATCTCTCCTTGATAATTGTTTTGTTTTTAATGAAGAAAGACCCTAGGAGTTTAGATTACTCATTTCACATAACTCTGATTTATGCACAATTTATATATATATATATATGTGTGTGTGTGTGTGTGTGTGTGTGCTCACTTTTAAAAACGTGGTGAAAGAGTTCAGTCTTGAGAATGGGTTTATGCTAAGGGAAAGAACCATCAGGCTGTCAGCTTTTCAAGCAAAGACCAGTCAGAACATGAGTATCTAGGGATTTTGCAAAGGCCGTTTTCACATCGTGAAGTGTCTTAGTCTAAATTTCTTGGCAACATTTGTTTTTGACATTTTATTTTTCAATTCAAAGCCATTTCAATGTGTCATTATCTTGAACAACGTAATATGAGCTGTTTCCAGATAAGTATAGAAACTTAACAAAAGTTCCATGATTTTAGCCAACCTGCACCTGCCACCTTCCCTGGAGACCCAGTCCTGTGTGGTTTCCTTACATGAAGTAAAAGCACTTTACAGATCACACCTCAGTAATTCACAAATGCTGTGGAGTTGTAAAGCCCTCTCATTATGTGATTTTTGCCTTCCATCTATAGCATTTTGGAAAAATTTGGAGGAATCTCAAGTTAATCTAATCTTTCTGAAAGCCAAAGTGAAAAATTACATAATGAGATGGAGAGGAGATTATAAAGTAATTATTATTTCTACTTTTTGGATTGGGCTGGCATTCCGGGTAAAGAATTGTTTCAACACATGATGTTTCTTTCTTACCCCTGGTTCATTTATAATCATTCCAAGAGAACACTTTTCTGCTTTTATTCATTCATTCATTCTTTCATTCATTCTGTAACTATTTGATGAACGCTAATGAATGCCAGGCATTGTTCTTGTTGTTCAATAACTAATCATGTCCAATTCTTTGAGACCCCATGGACTGCAGCACAAAAGGCTTTCCTGTCCATCACTGCTTTCTGGAGTTTTCTCAAATTCATGTCCATTGAATTGGTGATCCTACCCAACCATCTCATCCTCTGCTGCCCTCTTCTAATCCTGCCTCAATGTCCCCCAGCATCAGGGTCTTTTCCAGTGAGTTGGCTATTCACATCAGGTGGTAAGGTATTGGAGCTTCAGCTGTAGCATCTTCCAATGACTATTCAGGGTTGATTAGGGTTGACTGGATTGACAGGATTGATTAGGATTCAGAGTCCTTTAGGATTGACTGGTTTGATCTCTTTGCTGTCCAAGGGACTCTCAAGAGTCTTTAGCACCACAGTTTAAAAGCATCAAGGCACTCAGCCTTCTTTATGGTTCAAATTTCACATCTGCACAGGACTACTGGGAAAACCATAGCTTTGAATATCTGGATTTTTGTTGGCAAAGTGATGTCTCTGCTTTTTAATACGCTGTCTAGGTTTGGGATAGCTTTGCTTCCAAGGAGCAAGCATCTTTTAATTATATGGCTGCAGTCACTGTCCACAGTGATTTTGGAGCCCAAGAAAATAAAATCTGTCAAGCTTCTACTTTTCCCCCTTCTATTTGCCATAAAGTGATGGGACTGGATGCCATGATCTTCATTTTATGAATGTTGAGTTTTAAGCCTGCTTTTTCACTCTTCTCTTTCATCCTCATCAAGAGGCTCTTTAGTTCCCCTTCACTTTCTGCCATTGGAGTGGTATCATCTGCATATCTGAGGTTATTGATATTTCTCCTGGCAGTCTTAATTCCAGTTTGTGCTTCATCTAGTCCAGCATTTCTCATGATGTACTCTGCATATAAATTAAATAAGCAGCGTGACAATATATAGCCTTGTCGCACTCCTTTCCCAATTATGAACCCTTTTGTTCCATATCCTATTCTAACTGTTGCTTCTTGACCCGCACACAGATTTCTTAGAAGACAGGTAAGATGGTCCGGTATTCCCATCTCTTTAAGAATTTTCCACAGTTTGTTGTGATCCACACAGTCAAAGGCTGTAGAGCAGTCAATGAAGCAGAAGTAGATGTTTTTCTGGAATTTCCTTGCTTTCTCTATGATCCATTGGATGTTGGCAATTTGATCTCTGGTTCCTCTGCCTTTTATAAATCCAGCTTGTACATCTGGAAGTTCTCAGTTCATGTACTTCTAAGTTTAACTTGAAGTATTTTGACCTTCAAGCATGTGAAATGAGAGCAATTGTGTGGTACTTTGAACATTCTTTGGTATTGGCCTTCTTTGGGATTGGAATAAAAACTGACCTTTTCCAGTCCTGTGGCCACTGCTGAGTTGAGTACAGCACTTTGAAGCATCATCTTTCAGAATTTGAAATAGCTCAGCTGGAATTCCATCACCTGCATTAGCTTTGTTCATAGAAATGCTTCCTGAGGCCTACTCGACTTCATACTCCAGGATGTCTGGCTCTAGGTGAGTGACCACACCATTGTGGTTATCTATGTCATTAAGACCTTTTGTTGTATAGTTCTCTGTGTATTCTTTCCACATTTTCTTGATCTCTTCTGCTTTTCTTAGGTCCTTACCATTTCTGTCCTTTATCATGCCCATCCTTGCATGAAATGTTCCCTTGACATATTCAATTTTCTTGAAGAGATCTGTAGTCTTTCCCTTTCTATTGCTTTCCTCTATTTCTTTGCAGTGTTCACTTTGTGTTGTTCACTTAAGGCATGGTCCTATGCCCTGAATATTTAGTGGTTACAAAAGATAAAATTCCTAAAGGCTCTTAACATTTCAGTCTGTGAAACAATAAAACATTAAACAAATAGAACTTTAGTACATAGTAGTGAACAAAATTTTTTTTAGCACCAAGCAAAGTATTTAGTATAAAATAAGTATTTAGTAAGTATTTCCTAAGTGAAAGATATAACCTGGCTTTCTTACTTACTGGCAAGCTACTTATACTTGCTAAATGAGAACAGGTATCTTCTGGGTTTCTGTAAAGATTAAATAATATAGTTATTTAATATGTGGGTCATGGTGCCTTGCATATAGCAAATGGTGGTAAGTATCAGCTCACAAAATTATGCACAATATATTAGAAACATTATGGAAATTGAAGACAAGGAGTTAGTGATATTCTGGTAGGTAGTTGATTAGTGAGGTTGGCTGGATGTGAATATATCATAAAGAATGGAAATAAAGACATGCTATCATGCTATTCCTTCTTCCCCTTCAAGACACTGATGTATAGAACAGTCTTATGGACTCTGTGGGAGAGGAAGAGGGTGGGAAGATTTGGGAGAATGGCATTGAAACATGCAAAATATCATGTATGAAATGAGTTGCCAGTCCAGGTTCGATGCATGATACTGGATGCTTGGGGCTGGTGCACTGGGATGACCCAGAGGGATGGTATGGGGAGGGAGAGGGGAGGAGGGTTCAGGATGGGGAACACATGTATACCTGTGGCAGATTCATTTGGATGTTTGGCAAAACTAATACAATTATGTAAAGTTTAAAAATAAAATAAAATTAAAAAAAAAAAAGAATGGTACCTGATAATTTATAACTGAAAAAAAAGATATAAAGAAATAAAAGAGATTTCAATTAATAATTTATATCAGCCTGACTAGTGATGGCAATAGCATTGTTAAATGAGAAATTGGTCGGTATGTATGTGAAGACTGTAATTGTTAACCAGGGAGTTCCACAGCTGTGGCTGAAAATTAGTATTTTCCATGTGACTTTACAGATTATCTACTTAGGGGCTTCCCTGGTGGCTCAATTGGTAAAGAATCTGCCTGCAAAGCAGGAGACCCAGGTTAAATCCCTGGGTCGAGAAGATCTCCTGAAGAAGAGCATGGCAACCCTTTGCAGTATTCTTGCCTCAAGAATTCCATGGACAGAGAAGCCTGGTTGGCTACAGTCCAAGAGGTCACAAAGAGTCAGACATGAGTGAATGACTAACATAGATTATTATGTGGCTTTAATATATAAACTGAAGTGGCGAAAGTACTCAGAATGACAGATGTATCAACTTGGAGAATAAAAATGTATTACAAGTACTAACAAGTGATAATTATAATATTTAATAATGTACTATTTACATGATGTCCCTTCCCTTTTATCAGTATTAACAATTAAATTTTATCATTATTAATAATTAATATTTATTATAATATTAATATATACCACAGTTTATTAATTCAATAAATATTCCATATTTTTATTTTAAACTAGAATATCACACAGAAATCCTTTAATATGAAACAAACTTCTCCATATGATTATCATAATATAAATTCTCAGCTAACTGACCCTTAAAATCCTTCCACTTAAATTCATTCCTGTTGTCCAACCATGTAAGAGCTTTCACTTGCACATTTTGTGCCATGAACATGAAATTCAGTGGGAATCACTTAAAGGAGGACTGGCACCACTCAGTTTGAATCTAAACATCTGTCCTTCAAAGTAAAAAAACTCTGGAGTTAGGAGGGATGACACATTATAAATCTATGATAGTTTCAATCAATACCAGTTAGTAGAATGTAATTAATACTATTTGAAGTTCCAATTGCATGAATGGAGTCAAAGTGTTGGACACGTGTAGATTTCAAACACGAACTTAGTTCGTGCAGTAAATTCATCCATTTTTATTAAAAGGTAAGAAGGTGCCATAAATCACAAAATTATAATCCTTCACTGATGGAGAACCAAAATAAACAAGTGGATATTTGCAAACAGTGAATAATTAAACCTGCATGCCAGCATTCTTTCTTTAGCCTCCAAGTCTTTCTTGTTAGAAACCATACCATGAGATAGTATGCTTTTCTTTCTAAACTTTCTCATAAGCTATAGAGAATAAAACCTGATTGGAAAAGGGGAAAGAAGTAATGTAAAATCCAATGAATACATGGAATAGATTAACATGGAGAAATGTGGACAGTCTTTTTATTCAGGAATATTAACAACAGCTCTTTTCTGCCACTATCTCTTAACTCTGAAATCCCAATGGATTTAAATATTATATTTTCTTATTTGGATTGACTCTCCAAATTCTTTTTAATTGAGAAAGCTGATATTGTATGAATTCTCCAAATGATTGTGGTTTCAAATGAGAAGTACATTTATAAAAGAACTTTTAATTCCTATATTTTTAAAATGAGAAGACTCTTAAGTACATATTATTGTAGCACCTAGGATTTTAAAACTGAGGAGTAACTTCAAAAGAGTAAAATTGAACTTTTTAAAAAAGACCTTCCTGTTTGAATGCAACAAAATTAAGTTTTAAATACAACAAATTTTTCTCCAAAGTATTTCAGACTTATTTTATTTAAAAAACATTGACTTCATATTCATTGATAAGTAATTCAGCTCTGAAAGCTACCCAGCTTTATATCTGGAGTCAGCTACATAATAAAAATATTGACTATCTGAAACACTTGAGCAAAAGCTGAACCTGGAATTAAACTATGTGGATAAATTTCAATTCACAGTACTTCAACTATCTCTGTTTTATCAGTACTTTCTACTTAATTCAATATTTTTTATTACTTTGATCACATTTGTAGCATATTGAATGCAAATATGAAATAACAGGAAAATGGAGGAATATTAAAATATTTGTGCAAAACTGCAGAAAATAATCTCAAGTATTATAGATTAGCAAATAGAATTTTTAGAAAGATGTAAAATGCCAAGAAACATATTAATCTACAGTGATGTTATATAGAATAATTTCCGTTTTTCTAAAAGTTGCTAGCTAATGAATACCCTAAATTATCCAATAGATAAAAAAGGAAACTTCAACTTACTGTTTTATATAATTGTATGAATCTTTTAAAATTTATTTTTCTTCTCTTAAAAAAAAACAGAAGCATGATAAATCTATGCTATATATGAGAAAACAGAAACAATTGTCTTCAATAAGGTCTGGCTGAATAAAACCCATTTTAGCTCTATCTAATTAGGATTCTTGCTTAGGTTATTTTGGGCCAAGTGTTTGTGAAGAATACCAGTAGCAGGATGGTTTCTAAAATCAAATATAGTGAACCCAGGCAGAAAAGAATATGATAAAGTTGTTGCAGAAATGCACCTGCCACATAGATTTGTATCCAGCAAAACAAAGGCAACAGACAGGGTAGTCTGACACTGAGCTAAGATAGAGTGATATTTTTTAAGCAAGACTTCACACAGATCACAAGACAAAGAGATGAAGTCAATAGCAGTTGTACAAAGAATGAAAAAACAGCATAGAGGCCTGTATGCTCAGATAACCATAACCATAGGAAGCCAGAAGACTCAGACATGAAGCCTTAACCAAAGCAACACTGTCCTCCCAGTAAGAGTCCTTGAACTCAGATAAAGAACAGACAGTGAACAAAAGGCAAAAAAAGCAGAGGCAGCTACTGAATCTTGATTCTTCAAAGGCATAGGTCATATTACTTATTTTTAATCGTTTTTAATCCTCAAAGAAACTTCCTGATGTGCTTTTATTCTAGCACTCATTATATTATATATCTATATAGAGATACACTCTATATTTTTATCTGAATGACATATTAGCCAGATGTTGAGCTTTTTGAAAGGAAAAAATCATGTCCTAGGTATCTTTATATCTGCAGTTTCTAGCTTAGTTCCAAACATATAATCGTAAGTACTCAATAGATGCTTAATTGATTGATTTGTAATCAATGTACTATTAGAAGGAGATCAAGCCAGTTAATCCTAAAGGAAATCAACCCTGAATGTTTATTGGAAGGCCTGTTGCTGAAGCTCCAATACTTTGGTCACCCAATGCAAAGGTCCGACTTACGGGAAAAAACCCTGATGCTGGGAAAGATGGAATGAAATAGGAGAAGGGGACAGTAGAAGATGAGGTTGTTAGATAGCATCACCGACTCAGTGGACATGAATTTGAGCAAACTTGGGGAGATAGTGGAGGACAGAGGAGTCTGGTGTGCTGTAGTCCATGGGGTTGCAAAGAGTCAGACATGACTTAGCGACTGAACAACAAAGCAGTGCCATCTTTGAATTTGAGTGAGAAATGTGGTATGTGTTTGTATAGATATAGCATCAAGTGTTGGAGAAGGCAATGGCACCCCACTCCAGTACTCTTGCCTGGAAAACCCATGGACAGAGGAGCCTGGTAGGCTGCAGTCTGTGGGGTTGCGAAGAGTTGGACACGAATGAGTGACTTCACTTTCCCTTTTCACTTTCATGCATTGGAGAAGGAAATGGCAACCCACTCCAGTGTTCTTGCCTGGAGAATCCCAGGGACGGGGGAGCCTAGTGGGCTGCTGTCTATGGGGTCGCACAGAGTCGGACACGACTGAAGCGACTTAGCAGCAGCAGCAGCATCAAGTGTATGTAACAATATACCATAGCATTGGATAGAAAGGCATACTGAATACACATTATAGTCCTTTTATCTCACAGTCCATCTTAGAACTGCTTTTATATATGTGTATATATATATATTTCTTTTTAATTGCACAAATGTAGAGCTATACTCAGAAATAAGGAAAGTTTTAGAAGATCAAAACTGAGTTATTCCTGAGAGACTGAAAAAACACAAATTTTGAACAGATAGAAGAATGTGAGCTCAATAAACTTTTGAAAGAGTATGATTTTTCAAACTTGATAGGAGCGAAGCCACAGAAATTCCATGGTGATGCCTGAAGCAGGAGGGAGCTGAAACAACTGTAGCAGAGAAATTAGGGTAACTCCGAGGTAATAGTTGTCTGGCAGCTCTAACACATTTCCTGCCTCTGCCATTGCACACAGCATGCTCCTCTCCACCAAGATAACCTGTGGCATTAGTGTTTATCTCAAAGTAGACTTGCAGGTTGGGTACAAAGGACAATGCTCTAGGTAGCTGGCAATGCTAGAGAAAAATTGGAGGGGAAAGCACCAAACAGAAGGACAGAAACATCTCTAAGGCTAATCTTACCCTTGTACCAGAGTCACTGAAAACTGAGTAGTGAAAGAGCCAGCTGTAGTTTGAGTGCTCTACCCCAGAAAGACTTCATAAAGTAAGAGAGTCACACATCTGAAAGGGAAACTGACTACAGATAAGAACATTTTCAGAGATCACAAGGCACCTTAGAAGAACCAGCCCCAGGAAAGAGAAACAACAATTAGGAGAACTTAAACCAGAGGGAAGGGAATCAGAGCAGGGATTTTCTACCACTGCTGCACTGGAATCTCTTTAAAAAGTGTTGAGACCTAAATATCTGATGGTCAGATATTGTGGTGTGCTTGATCCAGAGTGTTACCTAAGGGTTAGGTTTTTTAAAAAGTCCCCCAAGTGATATCAGTGTGCAGCTAAGGATGAGGTCGTTTGTCATGGAGCATCAAATACAGGAATTTAAAACACATATCACCCTCATAGAGTTAAAGGAGAAATTGCATTTATGATGTCTATTATATTTAAAGATGCTTTTAGGATTTATGATATTATCTTTAACCTCTGCTTGTTTTCCTCTGTTACCACTGACTGCTATTGGGGAAGAGAGAGAGTTGAATAAAGAGATGTCGTGTTGACTTAGGGCATCTCCAAGGGATTTCCTAGAGATTAACCAAACAAAGGCCACATAAAGTAGAATTTACCTGCTTGTATTCAATAAGGTCCAATGTCTGGTCCTTCCATATTCAGAAACCTTATCTGCCAGGTTTCAAGACCCAGTATGTTCAGGGCTATTGACTCCAGACTACAAAATACAACTCAGAAAGAAAATGGACTATCTATTAATTTACAACAAGAAATACATTAATATTTCTTGTTGAGATAGAAATGAGATAGAAAAGCATACAGAGGAACACATTTATTTAGCATGATTTCAGAAAAGGAATTAGTCATATGTCTAAAATGTCTGAGGTTCTCAGCTATAATTATTGAAAGCACTTCCTCATGTGATAGAAAGTTAGTGAATGACTCTGATTCTGTGATTTAAATGAGAATAAAGAACTAGCCACCAACAAATGGTAGTAATAGTGCTCAAAGTAGAAGAAATGGCTATAGCGAATATTCTAAGGCTGTAAAAAGCATGCTACATTCCAGAAACCAAAATCAGGCCAGTGCAGCTAGAGTTGAATGGGCTGAGGGCAGAAAAGTGGGAGATCAGGTTAGAGACTAGGAATTCAAAAAGCATGCAGCATAAAGACTCATATAGATTTTAACTTTAAGTGCAATATAAAACTGTTGGAAAATCTTAAAATAAGCAGAAAATAGACTCAATATGATGGAGGGTTTTAAAACATCCTTCTGGCTGCTTTGTTCAGTTAACCCTTCAACAGCAAGCATGTGGTTCTAGTGAGGGATACCTTGGGATATGGACAATGTATCCTTTCTAGATCTAGCTCTTTATCCAGTCACTAGTAGATGTTTTAGTATCAAAAAAATGGCAGTCGGAAAGCTGAAGAATATTAAAGGAGAAAGATCACAACACTGAATAATTGTCAGGAGTAGCGGGCCTCTTTTGCATTTGCTTTTCATTAACTCTCATTAGAATACATGTATATGCTGTTGCTGCTGCTGCTGCTGCTGCTGCTGCTGCTGCTAAGTCGCTTCAGTCGTGTCCGACTCGGTGCGACACCATAGACGGCAGCCCACCAGGCTCCCCCGTCCCTGGGATTCTCCAGGCAAGAACACTGGAGTGGGTTGCCATTTCCTTCTCCAATGCATGAAAGTGAAAACTGAAAGTGAAATTACTCAGTCGTGTCCGACTCTTAGCGACCTCATGGACTGCAGCTTACCAGGCTCCTCTGCCCATGGGATTTTCCAGGCAAGAGTACTGGAGTGGGGTGCCATTGCCTTCTGCAACATGTATATGCTAGGGGTTCTAATATTTATA
Source organism: Bubalus bubalis (assembly GCF_019923935.1). Lineage (NCBI taxonomy): Eukaryota > Metazoa > Chordata > Mammalia > Artiodactyla > Bovidae > Bubalus > Bubalus bubalis. Next base: position 36,248,643 of record NC_059164.1, read on the forward strand.
AATAATTCTGAACGTTTTCAGTGTATAGTTTTGGTGTTTATACAGTCACTAAAAGGGAGATGAATAGCAGGTAAGTACTTTGTTCTACTAATAAGAAGCAGTGTAGAGATTCAGACAGATAATATGGTGTGCCCCAGTGAATTTCCCAGTACATAAAGTTGAGAATAACAGCTAGCGATGGCATAGTTCTTCGGTCACCTACTTCAGCACACACACACACACACACACACACACACACACACACAAAGCAAAAAATCTGGGGAACTTGTGCTCACCTGGGAACTTGCTCTCATCAGCTAATTTTGAACAGGAAAAAGGAAATTGCATCCCAGGCAGCCTGACGTGAGACAACGGGGCAGTCTCCTTATTGCTTAAACATACAGCATTGTGCAGAGCCGTTCTGCACGTTCCTCCTCACAAAAAGCAAAATCGGCCTCAAAGACCAGGGAAGATATTGCAAAAGGGGATTTATTGAGCTTCATTACATCTTGAAAGGATTAGTTGCACCTGCAGGTAAAGAATCTCAGTCAGTTCAGATAAACAGGCAGGAGGCGCCTGCTTTATTACACTGCTTTCTGGGGCAAATCTGTGGCTGGGGCTCCTGAAGCAGACAGAAGCCTCTCGGTCACCCCGAGGAGCAAGAGAGCCATCTTCTGGTACATGACATAGAGAACACAGGGAAGGTTTTTCTGTGACTTGTTATGAGAGAAAGTTATTAAACAACGAATTTTCATTTCTTTGAAGCTGAATTACCAAAGTGTTGAACATACCATTTCCTCCTCAAGATTTTATTCCACTCTCAGTTGCATAAAACTAAGTAAAAATATACTCTAAAAAGTAAAGTGGGAAGGAGGAGGAAAAAATTAAAAAGCTATCTTTTGTCAGAGGACATTAAGAGACAAGTTCTAGGTTTAGGGCTGAGAGTCATCGTCCTCCCCCTAAGAAGTTATTTTTTTCTTATAAATGCCTTCAGGTAAATTAGCTATTATATAATTTGGAAATTCTTGAGAGTTAAAACATAATTATCTCTGCTCAAGACATTACTATCAATATTTAGAATTAGAACAAGCATGTATCAAATAATAACAAAGCATAATAACTTTATTAATGTTAAATTATTACAATAGTTTTTATGTTCCAATTAAAACCTCCCTCACTTATGTGAGGTAAATTAATGATTTTCTCTCAATTTCTGACCTATTTTAAACCATATGCTATAAACATCCATATATTAATCTTTATTTGAATCATTACATTGAAACAATATTTGGTCCGTAAAATGTACTTTGTTACTACATTTAACAGTTCTAGAGTCCTTACTTAACTAGCAGTTTATATGAATTTTCCTTAAATTTAAGCTGTAATAGACATTCCCAGGTCGTCCCAGTGGCTAAAAACAAAAACAAAAGCAAACAAAAAACCTAGCCTGCAAATTCAGAAGACATAAGAGATTCCAGTTCAGTCCTTGGGTCAAGAAAAATCCCCTGGAGAAGAAATGGCAACCCATTTCAGTATTCTTGCCTGGAAAATCCTATAGACAGAGGAGCCTGTTGGGCCACAGTCCATGAAGTCATAAAGAGTCAGACATGATTGATCACACGCACACTAGACATAACCAAGCACCTCCCAGATTGCATTTCAAAGAGGGCTTGTTATCCCAGACTTTAGCTTCCAGCCTCTTTAGAGCTTCCTCAGTTGCACCTACTTACTCTTCTGATGGCTCCAGGTCCCTGGTGGCCAACATCCAATGGCAGGTGACTACAAGATATCAAGGCCTGCCATTTTGGCCTAACTTTCGATCATTCTAATGGACCACCTTGGCCCCAGAGCAACTTGTAATGTTGATATCTATCAAAATTCCAGTATGAATTCAGAATTCAGCCTCTTCCCAGTCCTGCTTCCTTAACCTTCCTTTCACAAGTGCTCATCCCAGTGGCATTCCCTAATGAGCAATTTCTTTGCAGGCTTACTCCATCAGTGTCTGCTTCCAGGAGAATTCTCTCTAGGTGGTACAGTGTTAAAGAACATGCCTGTCAATACAAGAGATGTAGGAGATGTGGGTTTGGTCCCTGGGTGGGGAAGATCCTCTGGAGGAGGAAATGGCAATCCACTCCAGTATTCTTGCTTGGAGAATCCCACAGGCAGAGGAGCCTGGCAGGCTACAGTCCATAGGGTCACAAAGAGTCGGACATGACTGAGTACACACATACACAAGTCACATGGAGAAAGATGTTATTTTTACCTTAATTTTTTTAAATCAAATCTTATCAAATACTTGAGATGCATGGGTTTTGGCCATTTTATCTATTTTATATAACTAAAATATTTTACATAATCCTATATGTGTATTGTGTATGTATATGTGTGTATTGGTAATATTGACCTAAATTTAAGCTCCTGAACAATTTATTGGATTAATGTTTTAAATTCTAGCTAATTTAACTCTAGATGGTGGATGCTTCAAATGTATCTTAACATAATATGTGCCATAAAGACTTCGTAATTTGAAATGATAGGTTGACCTGAAATATTTTATCTTTACAAATTAATAAAGCATGCTGAATACCTTGGATTTAAAAAAAAAAAAAAATCAAGGACTAGAATAAGGATTTTAAAATGGAAGGAAAATGCCCTCTAGTGGTAAATACTAATAAACTTTCTCTTTAAAGCGTTAAGCTCAGTGCCCTGTTTATCGCATAGTTAAGGGTCTACTATGAGCAAAGCCCAGGATATAATTATGAATAAAGTAGAAAGAGTACAAAACCTTTTCTAATGTACATTCTAGCAAGAAAGACAAATTTTAAAACAAAGTAAAATAACTGCATATTTAATGAACATGATAAAGGGAACAGGATTTTGAGATAGAGAACAGTTAAGGGGAAACTTGCTTTATTGTCAAATACTACTGACTCCTTCATTTCTAGGAAGCTACAATCCTCTCATTTATATTTTGGAGTAAGGATGGTTGTCTTTGTTGTTTTTGCTTTGTTTTATATATTTGAGGTGTAAGAGTGTTTGAAGCTAGAATCTCGAATTGGAAAGCGAACCCAGAGCTAAATTGGTTGTCTAGAGACACCCTGAACTACTAATTCATATATACATCTAAAATGTTATGTAGCAATTTTAGCTGGTTTGCAGAATAACAATGATGAGGAAACCCATTTTATTTCCCATAGAAGGGTTTCACAAATATATAATAATTCAGCACCTTCTTCTCACTACAAGTATATAGTCTCATTGATATGAAGAAATAACTTAAGGAAATTATTATAATTATATCAGTTATATGAGCATTGAGCAAAAGAAAAATGAACTTCTTGAAATCCTACAAGATCCCACTGCCTTCATTATTGATGTTCCCTGGTCTCTTTCAAAGTTTGTTTTAGAATTAGACCTAACATGCTGCTCATGAATTGCTCCCTGACAGTTTCAGTCTCCCCAACCACACTTCCACTGTGATGTGTGCTATTAGCTTCTGCCTTACTAACAAGTACCTAGCTGATGCCAGCATTGCTGGTCCAGAGAACACACTTTAAGTAACAGAAAGAACATGCCTACCTACATGTCCTTAAAAAAAAAAAAAACAAAAAACTGGAGAGGCAAGAATCAGTATTCACAGGATGTCAGTTCTTCAATTTAATCTGTAGATTCCAATAGATCTGTGAAAAAAGCCATAGATTTGTGAAAGAAGCCAATCTGAAAAAGCTACATACTGTGTAATTCCAAATATATGACATTCTAGAAAGGGCAAAACTATTGTGATGGTAAAAGAACATTAGTTTCCATGGGTTGAGGGGTGGAGAGGAGAGATGCAAAACAGAGCACACAGTATTTTTAGGGCATTGAAACTATGCTATGTGAGTACTGGGAACATACGAAATTACACATTTCCCCCAAAGCTACAGGAGATCCTCCGGAGGAGGGCATGGCAACCCACTGGTATTCTTGCCTGGAGAACCCCCATGGACAAAGGAGCCTGGCAGACTACAGTCCACAGGGACACAAAAAGTCAGACATGACTGAGCAGTTAAGCGCAGCACATAGAATGTATAGCCCCATGAGTGAATTCTAGTGTAAACTATGGACCTCAGGTGATAATGATGTATGAGTATACGTTCATCAATACAATAAATGTACCACTGGAGGCTCCATGTGTTTTGGGCCCGGGATATATGGGATGTATACATGTATTTTTCTCTCAATATTGCTGTTAAACTAAAACTAATCTGGAAAAGTAAAATATTTTTAAAAACTAATAAAAACAAAGCAATCTGTTTTAGAATGTCTTTAGATTTCCATTGAATACTAACCTTCTTTCATCAAGTTTCAGTTAGCACAACCTAATTGTATGTCTTCTCACAAATGTAATCTCAGTGCTAGTGCTATGCTCAGCACCCGATGCAGAACGGAACGCTATTAATAAATAAGTAAAGGACGATGATTCAGTGAAAATGAATGGGGGAAGGAGTTTCTTATAGCACTGGAAGAGTAATCAATATCCTTTATTTTTTTTAATTTTATTTTATTTTTAAACTTTACATAATTGTATTAGTTTTGCCAAATATCAAAATGAATCCGCCACAGGTATACATGTGTTGCCCATCCTGAACCCTCCTCCCTCCTCCCTCCCCATACCATCCCTCTGGGGATGGTATCCTTTATTTTTAGAACACATTTTGTCCAACCTCATGTGCTGTATCTGTGCACATTTCTTCATAAGTACTGCTCTTTTTCCATCTCTTCTCAGTGAGAGCATCAGTGTTTTTTTGTTGTTTTTTTTTTTTTTATGATTTAAAAAAGATGCCAGGAAACTTCAAATTTTCCAGTATATAAAGCATTCAATTAAACACAGAATTCTGGTGTTAGCTCAGGTAAATAAATAACTCACAACACAATTTTTTATAGCTGAAGATAAAAGAAAATTGTGAAGTACAAGGCATGGCAAAATAATATGAGTACAAAATCATTGGAATAAAACACATATGGGAATCACATTTTTTTACAGCAGATATTTCATTTATTTAATAAAATAAACATTTTTGTACAAATGTATAGGGAAACATGTTTTTAAAATCAAATTTTTCCTCTTAGAATTTAGAGTAATCATATGCAGGAACTAAATACTCAAACTGAACAACTGGATTCTGACTAACAGAGCTTAGGGCAGAGACCATTTTGTCAGTGATCCTGAAGAAAATTAACATACACACTCACTGAAATATCATGTCTAATCACCCAGTATATGTCCTTTGCTTATGCAGAGAAAAAAGGAAATGACCCTAACTTTTTAAAACAAAACTGATGAAAAACTTTAAAAGTAGAAGGTAGATGGCAGCTTGAACCAGTCATTAATGGGAAAATCTGTTATTATGAATTTTGTGAGAAACAAATTTTTAAACAAGCTTGAGAACCTAAAACATCAATATTTCCAGACTACAGGTTAGAAACCTAAACAATAAATTGCTAAAACCCAAGGGAATGAAATCTTGATGCATTTCCTCACACAACTGCTGCTGCTACTGCTGCTGCTGCTGCTCACACAACTACTTGTTAAAATATTAGAATCTATTAAACTTACTCTATAGTAAATTAACATGCTTGAGTTTATTATTCTTTCCTCTCATGTCCAGAACTGGGAAGGATAGCTTAACATTGAGAATGATGGCCTCCATAAAGTAATAATCTGACTCAGTCAGTTCAGTTCAGTCACTCAGTCGTGTCCCACTCTTTGCGACCCCATGAATCACAGCTTGCAAGGCCTCCCTGTCCATCACCAACTCTGGAGTTTACTCAGACTCACGTCCATATGGCTACTTAATTACAAATGAACATTTTCTATCACTCTCTTCCATACGTGTCAGTCTGTTACATAATCTTTTTGGTTGTTCACTAGAACAGTGGTTCCCAAAGTGTTTAACTGTGAACTCCTGGGGAACCTGAGCCCCATTCAAGAGATCCACAAGATGAAAATAATAATGTTATTTGCCTTTCATTCTGGGTAGTTCATAAGTGTATAGTGGACTTCTTTAGAGGCAGATAGGAGAATCTAGCCATTTTCTACTGTTAGACATTTCAGAAATTTGATAAAATCTAAAACAACACAAATATTATTAAATCTGCAAACCTGAATAAGTTTGCATGTGGACTCATTACTTGACCCTCCATGAAGGAAAACAGTCTTGCTGACACATTGATGTTGCTTGCCCTTGTGAAGCCCAGGATAAAGAAGCAGCTGAGCTATATGGTGCCTGAGCTTCCAACACACTGAAATTGAGAGAGATTATATGGGTTTTATTTTAAGCCACTAACTTTTGGTAATTTGCTACAGTGACAATAAGAAACTAATATGGGAGATAAGTAGTCCCATATTTTTATTTATAAAAAATAAATATTCCACAAATATTTACAAGAGTAGTAGTGAGACATTTGGAGGTAAAAAAATTTCTATTATTCTAGGTAAAGAAAGCATATGCTCTTTGGTAAAATATGTGCAGTTATATAGATTGATATTTTATAAATAACATTTTTGGCATTGGAGATAGAAAGATGATGGTCATTTACAGACTTAGATTTTGGTTTGATTACGTAAGTCATCACAGAATTAGGGCTATCACTGAGGTGATTAAGCCATCACCTCAGTCTGGCAATCTCCTTGTTTAGTTAATTTAACAATTCCCCCACTTGTTCATCCTTTCATACATGAGAGAAAGTGTGAAAGTGACAGTTATTCTCTCAGTCGTATCTGATTCTTTATAATCCTATGGACTGTAGCCTGCCTGGTTCCTCTGTCCCTGAAATTCTCCAGGCAAGAATACTGGAGTGAGTACCCATTCTCTTCTCCAGGGGATCTTCCCAACCCAGGGACTGAACCTTGATCACCTGCATTGCAGGCAGATTCTTTACCTTTTGAGCATGCTGCTGCTGCTGCTGCTAAATTGCTTCAGTTGTGTCCGACTCAGTGTGACCCCATAGATGGCAGCTCACCAGGCTCCTCCGCCCATGGGATTTTCCAGGCAAGAGTACTGGAGTGGGGTGCCATTGCCTTCTCCACCTTTTGAGCATACATGAGAGATTAACCAACAAATTTGGTATCAACCCCACTCTCAGTCACCATCAGAGTTAAGTTGTTCTTGTCTCAGTGTGGAACTCTCAGATTATGAGGTCAGATTACTGGAGGCATTATATTTGCTGTCTGTGTTTCATCTTACTTCTTTTTCTCTAAGAACAATGAGACCATCTGAAGTACTGTTGATTTCTATTGGTGGCTATTTCTATTTCTACCGATGGCTGTGAACAGGCACTTGAGACCTTTGAGCAAACACAGGACAACAAGGAGACTGCAATGATGACCATTAGGAGGATATCACCAAGAGATTGAAGTAAGCCCCCATAAACCAAATCAGTCAGTGTCAAAGAATTCAAAGCAAGGGGGATTAAACTGTTTAGCCAAGTGCCTTTTGTTTGTTAGCTTCTTGTATTTGCTACAATACCAGAGGTTTTCAGCCAGGTACAGCAAGATTTGTGCTATGGAGACATTCCTTATTGGTCAGTCAATAAGTTATCTAAAACAATGATGTTGTTGTTGAAATCCACCTTAGCAAAAAAGTCTAGAAAGTTTTGTTGTACAGGTGTTAATGGTCTGACTTACATCTAATAACACCTTTTTCTTATAGTTTTGGTTGCAAATATTTTGATTGCCTCTTAAATTTACAATAATATCTACTGCTGCTGCTGCTGCTAAGTCGCTTCAGTTGTGTCCAACTCTGTGCGACCCCATAGATGGCAGCCCACCAGGCTCCTCTGTCCCTGGGATTCTCCAGGCAAGAATACTGGAGTGGGTTGCCGTTTCCTTCTCCAAAACATGCGTGCATGTATGCTAAGTTGCTTCAGTCATGTCCGACTCTGTGCAATGCTATGGACAGCATCCCACCAGGCTCCTCTGTCCACAGGATTCTCTAGGCAAGAATACTGGAGTGGGTTGCCAGGTCCTTCTCCAATAATATCTACTATAACTTATTATAAAGGTAATAGAAAATACACTTTTGTTGGAAGTATTTCAACCTCGTAATTCTTATCACTTAATATCATGTATGTTTTTAGAATTGATGTCAAATTGGGGAAAATGTATCAAGTCTCTTCCCACATAAGCCATAGTATTGTAGGAGTCTTTATCATAGTAGTGTATTATAGGTTTTATATTAGTTTCATTAAAGGTATTTTCAGCTGTGTTCATACAATTCATTTCTTTTCAATAACTTGATTATCATATAATCAAAGACCCTATTCATTATTTACACGCTTTCTCTTAAATGACTGATTTTACTATTGACCTAAAAATTTTTGTTACAGTTCACTTCTAAAGAGCAGAATGACTTATGCTGATGTTGTACATTTCTAAAATTTTATTTTCTATTTCATTTGTATATGAATTTTCTCTTGTGTGTGTGCATGTCAAGTTGTTTCAGTCACGTCTGACTCTTTGAGACGCTATGGACTGTTGCCTCCCAGGCTCCTTTGTCCACGGGATTTTCTAGGCAAGAATGCTGAGTGAGTTGCCATGTCCTCCACAAATTTTCTCTTGGGTTTTAATAAATATATTTTAAAGTGACAAAAGAAGGTACACTTCAAATGTGTCCAAGTCAAGAATCTATAATTTCTTTCTGACTTAATTAAGCATTCCAAACCATTTTTCAAATTGCAATTAAAATCATTTAAGCTTTTCAACTTTTAGATACATTTTTTCTGCATTCATTTGTGTTTGGGTTTCATTTTCAAATATTCAAAAATACATTTATAACTTTATAATAAGGAGCAGACTTTCCCTTTAGAGAAAAATCCAAGTTGTCAAATGTGTTTAGGACAAACTAAAGAGAAAACTTTGTGGAAATTAATTGTGGAAAAATACCAAAGCAGTAGTTTTGGTACCATGGCAGTAGCTTTTTTGTTTAATGACATCAAGGTTAGGAGCTGTTTATGACACTTTTTCTATGTACTTAGTGATGTTTTTATGGAATGCTTACAGCTTTTAAAAGTAACGTTGTCAAATAACAGACTATGAATATTATTCAAAAGTAGGTTACAGTCATGCTGGTTTTCTAGTGATAAAATGGTTTAAAAAATCATGCAGAAGATTTTCTCTTGAGGCAGTAGGACTCAATAATTGGTAATTATTAGTATTTATTACATGATGCAAACTCTACAGCTATGAGTGATAATTGTTTTGGGGTTGTTTAGTTAAGCCATTAATATATATAATCTTTCTCATGATTTCTGGTTTTTAAAATATTTTCCAAGTACTCATACAAAGATGAATCATATTCAGCATTAATTCAATATTAGTTTATAATTCACTAATTCATATAAAGTTTTATTTTTTTGTAAAACATCACTTTTCATCTTGACTACTGAAGGCAAATACATTTTGCCTAAAAAATATGTAACCAAAACTCTTTTTTCACCTATAAAAAAAAAATCAAAGGTTTCTTGTTCTGCATGTAAGGAACTTGAAAGTCACCACTTTATCCTAACAAGTAAAAAGCTGAACAGACTGAAAAATCACCAACTTTATTTGGGAAGAGAAGTGGGTCACAGGATAAACTGTTGCCTCCAAGACTGGAGAGACAGGCAAATACAGAGTCACAGCTCATCACTAGAGCAGAGACTCAAAGCGGGAACTGCAGCAGAAACCAGTGCCAGGATATAGAACCCGAACTCTAATTGATGAACTGGTGAAGGCTCATGTAGACACATCTGAGAGTTAGAAATTTTGGGAGACCTAACCATAAAGGACCCCCCATAATATTGAGGTTTACTTCTAGGTAAATCTTACCATAAAGCTGAGCAATCCTGTTTCTTGATATTTACCCAAAGGTGCTGAGAGCTATATTCACACAAAACACCTGCTCATGACTGTTTTAGCCACTTTATTCATAATTGCTAAAACTTTGAAGCAATCAGGATGTCTTTCAGTAGGTGATGGATAAATCAACTGTGGTACATCCAGACAAAGGAATGTTATTCAGGATAAAAAGAAATGAACTAATGAGCTATCAAGCCATGAAAAGACATGGTAAAATGTCAAATGCATATTACTAAGTGAGAGAAGCCAATTTGAAAAGAAACAATATACTGTGTGGTTTCAACGGTAAACATTATGGAAAAAACAACAAAACTGCGGAGACATTATAGCTAGTAGTTTTAACTATCTTCTTCTTCTATTCTGGGTTCTTTTTGTTCCAAGTGAATACCTAAACTGGTTGGTTTTGTTTTTTTTTTTGGTCTAGTGTGATGACCCAAGTGTTTATTCCTGGAGGCTCTGGGATCTTGGCAGCCCGTCATGAGTTACAGTGGCTATAGTCAGATTGGCCTTGGTGAGTAGAAGCCCATGCTTTTGACCCAGGTATAACCTCTGTCCTTGCCACCATCACCACTTTGTTCATGAGCCCACTGGATAATGACAAGAGTGACTTAGGAAGGAGGCTGATTAATATTCACAAAATAGGTCATCCTATCCTCTTGATCATTAAACTCTTCCTTACATGGGTCTCAAATATCTTCATTTTGTCTGTCCTTTCAGAAAGATCTGTCCCCAGACCTTTTCCTCAGGCTTCTTCACTAGTTTTCTAGTCATACTACCCCCATGTCCCTGACCATTTAGCCAGCTCCCTGGCCACAGTTAAGAATTGGTATACAGTCACACATCTGGCCATTTCTCCTTCCAGACAAAATAAGCAAGCAAGAGCACTGCTTAAAGTTCTGCTCACTGTGTGAGTTTCCCTTTACCATTGCCCTTCAGGGATGACCCAGGAGGGACTGTACTGCTAAAGATGTCCAGTCTGGGGTGGTGGCTGCATATCTCTCAGTACAAGATGCAAACCAAGACTGAGGTTTCTCTTCCTTAGTCCAGGGATTGTAGGGGACTCCCTGTTATGTCATAGACACAGACTGGAAGAGAAAAAGTAGTATGACAGGAGTGGGGACAATAGGCAACTGGGCCTCTTTCTTCTGTAACCAAGTTGTATCTTCACAACCAAATCTGATACATTTCTATTTGATAAAGGAAAGTTGCTGTTGTGCACACCCACCCTTATAGCTTGATGAGTCAGCCACGCCCTGTTCATAATGGGCAACTCAGATCACATAGTAACTTGATCTTTTCTAAGGCCTAATGGTGTGCCTGAAGGAGTTTCTGAAAGGAGAATAGTTATCTACAAGACTGTCAGCGCATTGCTCCAGAATCATCAGTCTTTGATGTGATCACCTACAGAGCCCTGTTAAAGATTCCAGACAGCATCCCGGTTTATCTCTGACACTTCAGGCACCACTGGATCTGGTCCAAAGAGCAGAACAGCTGTATAACAGCCTGGACTTGTTACAGAGCTTCTCTCTTATACTGGACTCTACTCAAAACTAGCACCTTTGGTGTTACTCAGTGGGTTAGAGTAGTACATGTAAATGAGGAACATATTGCCTCCAAATCTAAAGAGGCACACTAGGCATTATGCCTCTTAGTTGGTTACAGGATGATTCAAATGCCGCGATTTGTCCTTTAACTCAGAGGGGATATCATGACATGCCTGAACCCCTAGAAATTTTGCTGAGGTAGAGGCCACTGATATTTTTGTTTAATTTATTTTTCACCCTTTGACACATAAATGTCTTACCAATGAGCCTAAAGCAGTTGCTATTTCTTGTTCACTATGTCCAATCAGCATAATATCATCAGTGTAATTATTGTAGTCTCTTGGGGAAGGGAAGGCAATCAAGATCCCCAATGTGAACTAAATTGTAACACAGACCTGAAGAGTTGGGATACTCCTGACATAGGACTGTGAGGGTATTTTTCTGCCTTGCCAGCTGAAAGCAAATGGTTCTGGTGATCTGTACTAGTAGACATAGAGAAAACAGTGTGTGCTCAGTCAACAACTGCATACCACCTGATGAAACTTACAATACTCCACGGTAATTCTCCAAGATACATTTTCTGCAAAAGCCAAATAGATGAGTTGAATGAGGATGTGGTAGGAATCACCAGCTGTGCTTCCATCAAGTCCCTGATGATGGCAGTATTCTCTGCAGTCCCTCTATGAATGTGGTGTAACTTTTGGCTTCTTAGATAATGCAATTCAAGTGGCTTCCACCTAGCCTCCCCTACCATAATAGTCCTTATTCCACAGACCAGGGAACCAGTGTGGGGATTCTGTTAGTTTTTATGTATGTCTATTCCAGAACTGGAGAAATGACAAGACAGTGGATTTGCAGACCCAATGGAACCACTTAGAGACAGACCTGAGCAACAACTCCATTGATCGCCTGACCTCTAGTGGTGGAACACAGTGACATTTGGGGTTCCCTGGGATTATTGTCAATTCAGAGCAAGTGTATAGAAATCCCCCTAAATCTGCTTATTTCTGTTTCACCAGTGCTTTCAAGGTGGAAAATTCTGCAGTTCCCATTTTGGAAGATTGAGTGAAAGATGGAGAGTCTAAATGTTGGCAGTGTAGCCTCATTCTTCCTCAAGGTGACCTGGCCTCCCTTTCACTCAAGAGGTTCTGAATCTGTAAACTGGCTCAAATCTGAGAAGCATTTGACAGACTATAACTCTTCCTCCCTGTCTCCTGGAACAGGGACCAAGGTAAGAAAGGAAACACAGGAAGGAATGGAGGGAGGGAGAAAGGAAGGAAGGAAAGGGAGAAAATCAAACCAGGCAGACATAGTTGGGGTGCTTAGACCACTACTGAAGAATAGTGAAATCTGGTACAAACCAAATATGTAGCCCATGGTTAGTCCATTAAAATGGGGCTGGAATTTATCTAAGAATACCACATTTCAAGATATCAGTATTTTTCTGAATACACACACACATATGAGCATGCATTATCTTTAAGTAAAAGGGGCTACAACAGTTAATGATGATTGTGAAAGATATTCACATAAATAAAAGTAATAAAAGTTTCAAAAAGATTAGAAATAACAGAAATATTTAAAGACTGAATGTGGTAACTAGGTCATTTTAAGAAGAATATTATATACTTTAATAGATTTTTATGACAAAATAAATAATATAAAGACAAAATTATAGAAATTAATTATATAGTTATTTTAATCATTATAGAATTATATTTTTAAATTTATAACATTATTACTTTATTTAATTTAGGCCATGATCATTTCAGGGCTTCCCTGGTAGTTCAGTTGGTAAAGATATTGCTCTAATGCACAAGACCTAGATTCAGTCCTTGAGTTGAGAAGATGCCCTGGACAAGGGACTGGCTACCCACCCTAGTACTCTTGCCTGGAGAATTCCATGGACACAGGAACTTGGCAGGGTGCAGTCCATGGTCGCAAAGAGTTGGACACAACTGAATGACTAACACTTTCACTTTCACATGATCATTTCAAGAAAAAAAACTGTAAACCTTTTAGTTGCCAATATAGACATAAAAATTCAGTAGGAAGAAAAAAAATCCAGAGTCATATCCATGAAATCTTTGAGAAATCAACTTGAGTGTCAACATGATAAAGAATATAATGTGTGAAAAAACAAAGAAATGCAAGAGATAAGCATGCACGAGCATGTTTTGTTCTTTTCTCATAAAAGTTCAGAATGATATATTAATAATTACAAGAAATATTTAAGAGGAAAATTCCTTATACTTTACTGTCTGTGATGGCTAACATATTAAACCAAAAAACTGGTCAAATTATTACTATAGTCTGCCCAACCATTTTCAGCATTTCAAGTATGTGTTCTTGAGATTTCCTCTAGTCTGACTCCTTGGTTTAAGATTCCTCTGGAAAACATGCTACTGAAAAACATTTTCCTGAATTACATTCTACAGTGTAAAAAAATCTTAGTGGTATTTTTAAATGTACTGTGTGAAAGTGATTGCCTGTTTAACATTTTCGTATTAACACATGACTCAGGCATTTTATAGAAGTTAAAATTTTTACAAAACTTTATGTTCCTGAAGTATAGTGGAAAACTTTATAAAATATGTTTCTATATATTTAATAATAAAATTTAATGAGTATTATATTCCTTTACATAAAAAGCAGAATTTCTTTTTATATAGCATAAACTCATTTTGTAAGTTGAATTTTTTTATTCCCACTTTCAGCCAAATGTAATTTTAAGTAACTTAATCATTTAACAATGAGTAATCTGTGTGTGTTTGTGCCCTTCAGAGTATCTTTCAATTTACAAAAGTGTCATATAATCCAGAATATGCTGTTTATTGCATGTGGCCAGAACTTAAACAGGAAATCCAAGAACAAGAGTGTAGTACTTTCCATGTTATCAGAATTGGGAGTTTATTGGAATTATGACCAGTTTTGAACCACTGAAAAGTAATTAATAGCTTCAGACATGGAAAGTTACTCTAATAAAAAAGCATACTGATACTTTGAGTTAATATATAGGAATCACACATGTGTATATTAAAGGACATTATGAAAAAAAATTAACTGGGGCTTAACTACAACAAAGAGACTTTGAGTAGTCATATGGAAAAACGTCTTGAAATATTATACCTTAAAACCTTCACCAAAGAAGATGGTTCAGTTCAGTCACTCAGTCGTGTCCAACTCTTTGTGACCCCATGAACTGCAGCACACCAGGCCTCCCTGTCTATCACCAACTCAGGGAGTCCACCCAAACCCAGGTCCATTGAGTCGGTGATGGCATCCAACCATCTTATCCTCTGTTGTCCCCTTCTCCTCCTGCCTTCAATCTTTCCCAGCATCAGGGTCTTTTCCAATGAGTCAGCTCTTTGCATCAGGTGGCCAAAGTATTGGAGTTTCAGCTTCACCATCAGTCCTTCCAATGAACACCCAAGACTGATCTCCTTTAGGATGGACTGGTTGGATCTCCTTGCAGTCCAAGGGACTCTCAAGAGTCTTCTCCAATACCACAGTTCAAAAGCATCAATTCCAAAAACGTAGAACCTCCTTTCTGGAGAAAGGTTGACTGGATTTTATCTTTCAGACTTAAAACCCATGTAGTGTCAGGAACCCAAAGAGACAAACTTTTTTTTCCTATGATTCCATTATTTGAAAGGTTTGAGAAATCTCAAACCTTCAGTTGCTTTCTGGGGCTTGTCTCCTATTGAGTCCCACAAAGGAATCAAAGATCAAATTGCCAACATCTGCTGGATCACTGAAAAACTGACACAGTTTCAGAAAAACATGTACTTCTGCTTAATTGACTATGCCAAACCATTTGACTGTGTAGATCACAACAAACTGGAAAATTCTTACAGAGATGGGAGTACCAGACCACCTGACCTGGCTCCTGAGAAATCTGTATGCAGGTCAGGAAGCAACAGTTGGAACTGGACATGGAACAACAGACTATTTCCAAATCGTGAAAGGAGTACATCAAGGCTGTATATTGTCACCCTGCTTATTTAACTTATATACAGAGTACATCATGAAAAATTCTGGACTGGATGAAGCACAAGCTGGAATTAAGATTTCTGGGAGAAATATCAATAACCTCAGATATGCAGATGATACCACCCTTATGGCAGAAAGCAAAGAAGAACTAAAGAGCCTCTTGGTGAAAGAGAAAGAGGAAAGAGAAAAAGTTGGCTCAAAACTCAACATTCAGAAAACTAAGATCATGGCATTTGGTACCATCACTTCATGGCAAATAGATGGGGAAACAATGGAAACAGTGACAGACTTTATTTTTAGGGGCTCCAAAATCACTGCAGATGGTGACTGCAGCCATGAAATTAAAACACACTTGCTCATTGGAAGAAAACCTATGACCAACCTAGACAGCATATTAAAAAGCAGAGGCATTACTTTGCCAACAACAGTCCATAAAATTAAAGCTTTGGTTTTTCCAGTAGTCATGTATGGATGTGAGAGTTGGACTATAAAGAAAGCTGGGTGCCGAAGAATTGATGCCTTTGAACTGTGGTGTTGAGAAGACTCTTGAGAGTCCTTTGGACAGCAAGGAGATCCAACCAGTCTATCCTAAAGGAAATCAGTCCTGAATATTCATTGGAAGGACTGATGCTGAAGCTGAAACTCCAATACTTTGGCCACTTGATGTGAAGAACTGACTCATTTGAAAAGACACTGATGCTGGGAAAGATTGAAGGTGGACAAAGAAGGGGACAACAGAGGATGAGATGGTTGGATGGCATCACCAACTCAATGGACAAGAGTTTGAATAAGCTCCGGGAGTTGGTGATGGACAGGGAGGCCTGGCATGCTGCAGTCCATGGGGTCGCAAAGAGTCAGACATGACTGAGCGACTGAACTAAACTGGTAAATTTTCTTCCCAGGCACCAACCCACTTAAAATACAGCAGTCACTGGAGTTGCCAACTCATCAAAAGCAGGGTCTAGCCCAGCATTAACCTAATTCTATGCTACAGCCACTTTCTTGTGCATTTGGAAGTAACTCTCTGGCTTCCAGCCAGCATCTCTTGGATCTGATTTTCAAGTGACATAAACAGTTACTTTAAAATGTTTACCTCCTGCATGCTGGAGATGGAATGCCATCATTACAAAGAAGCAAATTTACAATCAGATCGAAAGCCTCTGATCATGGCTTTGCCAGTGGATTTGAGCCCTGGTTTCTGCTTTCTCTAGACTCATATTTCCTCAATAATGATGCAGTACCTTGGTCATTATGACTCACTCTGAGATGATGAAGTCATTATGTGCCTTCCTTTTTCTTTTGCAGAGCATTGGTAAGCACTTTAGGGAAAATTTTATACAAATCTTTGAAATCTCTGGCAAGGAAAATAGGCAGACATCTGGAAAAGAAGCAGCATCACGTATCGCCATCCAAAGTGTATTTTTACTTCATGTCTATACTTTTCCCAAAAGCTTATAATACAAGTTCCTTTAGCCATGAGCCTTCCTTGAACACAAGTACCTGAATAATATATGTTATCTTCCGTAATTTAGAGAAAGAAGTCTCTGTTTATATCCCATCCCTCTATTTCAGAGGGCTGCAGTGTGGTGTAGGGCTGTCACATGCATTAAATCAATAGCATTTACGTTGGCAGGAAAATATAATCGGCACCCAATAAGTAGAAACATAAATACAGCCTTACAAGGAAGTTAGTCAATAAGTGCATTTCTTCTCCATCTGCTGCTGCTGAATTTGGCTATAGTTTTCCTTTCTGGTGGTTTGTAGTCTCTGTCTTCTGATATGTTCTCCTTGGTAGAGGCTTTATGAGGTGATTTCCTGAGCTGTTATAAGATTCTTTTCCACACTCATTGAGTGGCTGCTTTGATTGAACTTAACAGTACCTTCAGAAATTCTGGTGGAAATCTTTTCTTAGTTGAGATTTTTAGATATTGGCTATATAACTAAATAAGGAGTTCCATATTTCAAAGTAGTGTGTTTGGAAGGCTGCCCAGAGTAAAGAAAGCATTAATAGGCATAAAAAGCTAGCATATGGATGCTATAAGAAGTATAATGGAAAATGTCCAAATAGAAGAGTGGAACCTTCCAATCAAGGGTGTGAGGGGCAGTGAGGAAAATATGTTCTCTCTTATGTTTCTGCCAAAATGTAAGGACAATACAACCTATACAGTAAATCCAGCAGATGCTGGAAACTGCAAAAAAAAAAAAAAAAAAAAAAAGGAACAGTTGCAGCCAGCTTAGTTTAAAATAATGTACTATTTATGTCTGAATTTGATTGCAACTGTATTCCATATTACTTGACCTATTTTATTTATTTTATTGTCTATTAAGACCACCTTAAATTAATGTAATTAGATTGTCCTTTATGTTCACACAGAAAAAATAAAAGATGAAGAATTATTTCCTTGGAAAGGCCAACCCAAAAAAGAAGAACTCAGTCTGTTGGTAATCGTCTTTACATTCCTATTATGCATCTAGGTATGTGTAAGGTGTATAAGCAGGGAATAAGGCAAAACTGCTTCTTTTAAGAAGCAGGGTTTAAAAACTAGCAAAAATGATAGTTGTCAACATTTTCTTTGTCCATGTTAGGGCAGTTATTTCAAGGTTTTTGATTATAATTTTTTTTGTTCTCAAATTTTAAGGAACACTTCTCATCTGGAGTCCTAAATATAACTGTTAATTGAATTGTTTTTATACTGATGCACATTGATTTTTAGGTAAGGGTTTTTATATCCTTTATAAGACTTAAAAATTCTTCTAATGGTAGGGTATCATAACACACTACACTTGGATAGATGAAAGGTAGAATTTTTTGTTATTTACAGCTCCAAACTAGAAAAGGCTGTCAGGCAAGGGCAAAGAGGTTGCACCCAGGGGCAGAATTAAAGCAAAGTGTAGTAGTAAGAGGCAGCTTAGGTATGGCAAGCAGCGTGGGTTCCCTCAAGCCTAGGATCCTACAAAATCACTCAGTTTAGCAGATCTTTAGCCTGAGGCTGTCTCTAGTCTCTTCCTGGCTTTGGGGTCATTAGGGCTGATACATTGTTGCTTAGAATGAGAGCCCAGTAAGGGAAGTCATCTATTGGATATGAACTTAATTAGCTACTCAAGAAAAAAACTGATCAACCTCAAGTCAGGACTTCAAAACTGTGTTAAGATAGCACAATTATTTATATATATATATATATACACACACACACACACACATACACACACACATATATAAAGTGATGCAAACTCAAAATATTATTTATAATTTTTTCAGGCATTCACTCATTCATTCATACTTGCAATAAGTATTTGATGAATGCACATTAGAAGCTGATGCCATGATGAGCACAGAGAAAGATGAATCAGCAGCTTTCAGTTCAGCAAGAGACAAAACAATGACAACACAGTAGACATTGTAAGAGATTCGTAACAGGTGCTATTGGAACACAAATGTGATTGTCAGTTGACAGTCCAAAGCACTCAGGAAAAGCTTCCAGACATAGAATTCATCATGAAGAAAGATACAGAGTCTAGATAAAATTTAATAAGCAGAAATCTTAGAAAAAGTCAAGAATAAATTAACTTTATAAGTTAAAAAAAAAAAGAGAGAGAGAGACTCAGAAAGATAAACTTGGTTCATGTCACAGATGTGGAAAACACCTATTATTTATCTGTATGTTCCCTTGCATGATCAACATCAACTTTGCTTAATCACACATTGTGTGAATGTGACCATCTAGGCATGATATATGAGCACTGTAATAATCTGGCCAGAAGGACCTAGCATAGTAAAGAATAGACTTAGATTTTCATTCTTCCAAAATAGATGCACAATCTCTTCCACGGAACTGATAAACATCTGGGTCCTCATCTGATCCAGAAACCTTAGACCAGAGCTTTATGGTGGCTATAACTGGGGTTGAGTTTTACATGAGGCAAATGCAAAGAGTAAAATAAAGGTGGAGTCTCATGCAGAGCATAAATGAGTTCTCAAAATGTTAAATGTTAAAGCCAAAGGAAAAGGCAGGAAGAAAATTTACGGTTTAGTGATAGATAGGAGGAGTGTGCTGGATCCTGGAATCCAGCCTAGAAATATACTCAGAACAAGCGATGGGAGGAAAGTTGTAATGAATGTTGGTGATTTAACCTGTAAGTAAGGAGGGAGCCCACAAGGACACAGTGTGTTGATGGTGGAGTTTTATAAAATCAAGGCTTTTTGTTTGTATTTTATGACATCAAAATAACTCTATGCTGGAGGAAATATATTGGGCCAGTTGATTTTTCAGTTCAGTTCAGTTCAGTCACTCAGCTGTGTCCGACTCTTTGCGATCCCATGAATCACAGCATGCCAGGCATCCCTGTCTATCACCAACTCCCAGAGTATACCCAAACTCATGTCCATTGAGTCAGCGATGCCATCCAACCA
The DNA here is from genome assembly GCF_019923935.1 of Bubalus bubalis. Classification (NCBI taxonomy): domain Eukaryota; kingdom Metazoa; phylum Chordata; class Mammalia; order Artiodactyla; family Bovidae; genus Bubalus; species Bubalus bubalis. Next base: position 36,268,450 of record NC_059164.1, read on the forward strand.
TCTCATCCTCTGTCATCCCCTTCTCCTCCTACCTTCAATCTTTCCCAACATGAGGGTCTTTTCAAGTGAGTCAGCACTTCACATGAGTTGGCCAAAGTATTGGAGTTTCAGCTTCAAGATCAGTCCCTCCAATGAACACCCAGGACTGATCTCTTTTAGGATGGACTGGTTGGATCTCCTTGGAGTCCAAGGGACTCTCAAGAGTCTTCTCCAACACCACAGTTCAAAACCATCAATTCTTCGATGCTCAGCTTTCTTTATAGTCCAACTCTTACATCCATACATGACTACTGGAAAAACCATAGCCTTGACTAGACGGACTTTTGTTGACAAAGTAATGTCTCTGCTTTGATTTTTAGGTAATAGTAAATTGGAGTCTGACATGACTGAAGTGACTTAGGATGCACACAAGTGGAAGCCAGCATGCAAATTAGATTATACTTTCTCATTTTAATAATAAAGTTACTATATTATATAGATTCAGAGCCCATATACAATTAAACCTTGATTTTTAAAAAGAATTATTGATCATCAGAATCTGATAAAATTTATTAGGTGTGGCTCTAGAGCTCCCTCTGTGGGAGGGCTCATAATGTAGAAAAATATATAATCTACTTATTGTCTCATTGAGAAATGACAAATCAAATAGGGTCAAAGAAGCATAAAAATGTTTCAATTGTACATACCAGTTATATGAAAGAGTTAACCTCTTGGGTTATGATCCCTTTGCCTCTCATTGAAGATGCAGACTGTAATTTGTACCCTAAATGCATAAACTCCATTTCTGAGTCATCTCCCAAATCTTCTGAAAACCCAAGTTTCAAATTTTAACTTGTCAAATTCAAACAAACTTCACTCTTATTCTCCTGTTCAAATTTCCCCTTATTGCCTAAAATATGTCTCTTTACAGTTGGTTCATCTAAGTCATGATTGAAACAAAATACAGTTACTGAGTTTAGTCATACATCTCAGAAGATACACATAAATAGATTTTATTCACACTCTGATCTTTTCCACTCCAACTTCACTACTATTTTGACAGCATTGACTTGTGGACAGTTGTCCTTGGAATGTCCAGTACTCTGACATTGACTACTTCTTAGTTTTGCCATTGAAAATGTTTCTGTATCTCCAATACTGTTCTTATACAGGTGTTATACACATAGATGGGTTTTATAATTTTTCTCTTTGATAGCTTCTATTTTTCAAGCTTAGTCTGTTATATCTATCTACTGTGATTACTGTACATTATGGACTCATTTATGCCATTTTAATTTTATTTCTATCACCATTGTTTACTATTCTTAATGTGTCATTTGTCTGTTCCCATTTTTCTTATATTTTACTTTTTTGGCATACTGATTGTTTCTTCCTGTTAAAACTGGAAATACTTTGAAATTTTATCACATATATATTTAGTTTAGCAGTTTTCTGTTCAATATCTCAATCACCTACCAAATAATATAACACTTTAATTCTGAGATCTCCTTTCCTGATTTATAAGTTATTGTTTCACATTGAATAGAATATTATTTGTATTTATTGTTAAACATATAATTAGACTCCACTATTGTTATTTAGACAATATCTATTTCAGTTTACTTATGTATTTACTTGTTTCCTTACCCATTATTCCTACAGCTCAGTTCCTTTTCCCTCTTCCTTAAGTGTATCTGATAGAAATTCCTTTTCTGAGGGTCTATGAATATAAATTTTTTAATTTGAAATTTATTCAATTTGGTTTCTATTTTCTTTTTCTTTTCATTGTTTTTGTTTCTGTTGATTGTTTTGTTTTATTTGTCACTAAAAATTTCTTGAGTTTTCTTATGAGCCCAGTAATGAATTAAAAGTATGTGTTTTCCCTGATTTAAAGTCTCATTGTTTTGTTTCCAGAGGCCTATTTAGATATTCATACCATGTGCTTCAGAGGAAGGATATCACAGAATGTTTTGATTTGGATGACTGGTAGGAGAAATGGGAGAAGACTGTTTACAGACCTGAAATGAGACCTAGAAGGGGAAGTCCCCACAGGAGACAGAGCAAGACAAGGAGTAAGTGCGTCAAAAGGAGGTGGGGAATTGGGAGGAAAATCTTGTGAATGTTTTTATGCTATAATAAGGAATTTGGTTCAAGCTCACTGATACTGACATGTCAAGACTAACTTTTACTATGACTTGATGAATAATCAAGCTAGTATGTTACAATGTTTTTATATAAATGGAGTTCTGTAACTTTGGTTAATAAAAGTCTACAACTAGTAGCCCTTTGAAACTAACCCTTTTAAGTTTTAAAGATTCTACTTGGAAAGTAGACACAACGATCATGGCTTAGTAAAGACACACCAGAATTCTAGCCTTTCTAAAACACAAAGAATAAAAGTGTGTTTGTGTGTATATGTTTAAAAATCCCTTTCCATCTGACTTACCCACCTTCTTTTAGATCTGTTACCTCTGGTCATCAAGGGAGGAGGGTTCAGGATGGGGAGCACATGTATACCTGTGGCGGATTCGTTTTGATGTTTGGCATAACTAATACAGTGTTTCAGGTTTAAAAATAAAATAAAATTAAAAAAAAAATTAAAAAAAGTCACCGCACCATCTGGCAGTCTTTCTTGCCTTGCTTTTGACATGAGACTTCAGGAAAGCTCATACTATAGCAACAATGTGATACTCTGAGGCTGCCTGTTTCACCATGGCTCATTACTCACAATGTTTCTCACAACTCATCTCTGTCTAGTCCTTTATACTAATCATGCAAATAAGTGTTCTCTCCTCTGTAATTCAAATGACTAAAAGGGAGGTGTACCTTTTACTTGCTGTTTTCACTCCGGCTATATCAGATAAGACTTAAACATGGTGTTTTGCAAAGACATTGAATGAATAAATCAGTAAGTTGATAACTTGATTCCTATTTTCTGAAAATACCCCTTATAAGCCTTTCTCTTAGCCATAATTTCTTGTCCTCTGAGCCTCAAATTAAAAGCCAACTCCTAACCAGTATTAGAGGCTCTGGGACTTATCATCCCAGAAAAATCCCACATCAGAAAAATGTGTCTGAAATATGCTTTCTGTCAGGTGTGGCAAGACAAATGCAAATATGATATTCTCCTTTTTTGGTAAATAAGTTGAGTGCCATGTAAGTGGCATTCATTATAATCTATGTAATTCTACTTTTATTAAGCTCTCATTTTTCTTTATATTACTATGAAGAGTACACTCTGTCAGAAGTCAAATTTATAATGAACATGAGGTATCAAGACAATCAATTGCTTAGTTTTAGAAATCACTCACTTGCAAAAAAATGACATATTTCCAGTGTGAAAACATCAGATCAGATCAGATCAGTTGCTCAGTCATGTCCGACTCTTTGCGACCCCATGAATCGCAGCACACCAGGCCTCCCTGTCCATCACCAACTCCCAGAGTTCATTGAGACTCACGTCCATCAAGTCAGTGATGCCCTCCAGCCATCTCATCCTCTGTCGTCCCCTTCTCCTCTTGCCGCCAACCCCTCCCAGCATCAGAGTCTTTTCCAATGAGTCAACTCTTCACATGAGGTGGCCAAAGTACTGGAGTTTCAGCTTTAGCATCATTCCTTCCAAAGAAATCCCAGGGCTGATCTCCTTCAGAATGGACTGGTTGGATCTCCTTGCAGTCCAAGGGACTCTCAAGAGTCTTCTCCAACACCACAGTTCAAAAGCATCAATTCTTCGGCGCTCAGCCTTCTTCACAGTCCAACTCTCAAATCCATACATGACCACAGGAAAAACCATAGCCTTGACTAGACGAACCTTTGTTGGCAAAGTAATGTCTCTGCTTTTGAATATTCTGTCTAGGTTGGTCATAACTTTCCTTCCAAGGAGTAAGCGTCTTTTAATTACATGGCTGCAGTCACCATCTGTAGTGATTTTGGAGCTCAGAAAAATAAAGTCTGACACTGTTTCCACTGTTTCCCCATCTATTTCCCATGAAGTGGTGGGACCGGATGCCATGATCTTCGTTTTCTAAAATGTTGAGCGTTAAGCCAACTTTTTCACTCTCCTCTTTCACTTTTATCAAGAGGCTTTTGAGTTCCTCTTCACTTTCTGCCATAAGGGTGGTATCATCTGCATATCTGAGGTTATTGATATTTCTCCCGGAAATCTTGATTCCAGCTTGTGTTTCTTCCAGCCCAGCGTTTCTCATGATGTACTCTGCATATAAGTTAAATAAGCAGGGTGACAACATACAGCCTTGATGAACTCCTTTTCCTATTTGGAACCAGTCTGTTGTTCCATGTCCAGTTCTAACTCTTGCTTCCTTACCTGCATACAGGTTTCTCAAGAGGCAGGTTAGGTGGTCTAGTATTCCCATCTCTTTCAGAATCTTCCACAGTGTATTGTGATCCACACAGTCAAAGGCTTTGGCATAGTCAATAAAGCAGAAATAGATGTTTCTCTTGCTTTTTCCATGATCCAGCGGATGTTGGCAATTTGATCTCTGGTTCCTCTGCCTTTTCTAAAACCAGCTTGAACATCAGGAAGTTCACGGTTCACATATTGCTAAAGCCTAGCTTGGAGAATTTTGAGCATTACTTTACTAGCATGTGAGATGAGTGCAATTGTGCGGTAGTTTGAGCATTCTTTGGCATTGCCTTTCTTTGGGATTGGAATGAAAACTGACCATTTCCAGTCCTGTGGCCACTGCTGAGTTTTCCAAATTTGCTGGCATATTGAGTGCAGTACTTTCACAGCATCATCTTTCAGGATTTGGAATAGCTCAACTGGAATTCCATCACCTCCACTAGCTTTGTTCGTAGTGATGCTTTCTAAGGCCCACTTGACTTCACATTCCAGGATGTCTGGCTCTAGGTCAGTGATCCCACCATCATGATTATCTGGGTCGTGAAGATCTTTTTTGTACAGTACTTCTGTGTATTCTTGCCATCTCTTCTTAATATCTTCTGCTTCTGTTAGGTCCATACCATTTCTGTCCTTTATCGAGCTCATCTTTGCATGAAATGTTCCTTTGGTATCTCTGATTTTCTTGAAGAGATCCCTAGTCTTTCCCATTATGTTGTTTTCCTCTATCTTTGCACTGATCGCTGAAGAAGGCTTTCTTATCTCTTCTTGCTATTCTTTGGAACTCTGCATTCAGATGTTTATATCTTTCCTTTTCTCCTTTGCTTTTCGCTTCTCTTCTTTTCACAGCTATTTGTAAGGCCTCCCCAGACAGCCATTTTGCTTTTTGGCATTTCTTTTCTATGGGAATGGTCTTGATCCCTGTCTCTGTACAATATCACGAACCTCATTCCATAGTTCATCAAGCACTCTATCTATCAGATCTAGGCCCTTAAATCTATTTCTCACTTCCAGTGTATAATCATAAGGGGTTTGATTTAGCTCATACCTGAATGGTCTAGTGGTTTTCCCTACTTTCTTCAATTTAAGTCTGAATTTGGCAATAAGGAGTTCATGGTCTGAGCCACAGTCAGCTCCCAGTCTTGTTTTTGCTGACTGTATAAAGCTTCTCCATCTTTGGCTGCAAAGAATATAATCAATCTGGTTTCAGTGTTGACCATCTGGTGATGTCCATGTATAGAGTCTTCTCTTGTGTTGCTGGAAGAGGGTGTTTGTTATGACCAGTGAATTTTCTTGGCAAAACTCTGTCAGTCTTTGCCCTGCTTCATTCAGTATTCCAAGGCCAAATTTGCCTGTTACTCCAGGTGTTTCTTGACTTCCTACTTTTGCATTCCAGTCCCCTATAATGAAAAGGACACCTTTTTTGGGTGTTAGTTCTAAAAGGTCTTGTAGGTCTTCATAGAACCATTCAACTTCAGCTTCTTCAGTGTTACTGGTTGGGGCATAGACTTGGATTACTGTGATATTGAATGGTTTGCCTTGGAAATGAACAGAGATCATTTTGTCGTTTTTGAGATTGCATCCAAGTACTGCATTTCGGACTCTTTTGTTGACCATGATGGCCACTCCATTTCTTCTGAGGGATTCCTACCTGCAGTAGTAGATATAATGGTCATCTGAGTTAAATTCACTCATTCCAGTCCATTTCAGTTCACTGATTCCCAGAATGTCGACATTCACTCTTGCCATCTCTTGTTTGACCACTTCCAATTTGCCTTGATTCATGGACCTGACATTCCAGGTTCCTATGCAATATTGCTCTTTACAGCATTGGACCTTGCTTCTATCACCAGTCACATCCACAGCTGGGTATTGTTTTTGCTTTGGCTCCATCCCTTCATTCTTTCTGGAGTTATTTCTCCACTGATCTCCAGTAGCATATTGGGCACCTACTGACCTGGGGAGTTTCTCTTTCAGTATCCTATCATTTTGCCTTTTTATACTGTTCATGGGGTTCTCAAGGCAAGAATACTGAAGTGGTTTGCCATTCCCTTCTCCAGTGGACCACATTCTGTCAAATCTCTCCACCATGACCTGCCCGTCTTGGGTTGCCCCACGGGCATGGCTTAGTTTCATTGAGTTAGACAAGGCTGTGGTCCTAGGGTGATTAGGTTGACTAGTTTTCTGTGAGCATGGTTTCAGTGTGTTTGCCCTCTGATGCCCTCTTGCAACACCTACCGTCTTACTTGGGTTTAAAACACAGTTGGATTTCGGGATGGCTTTTTTTTTTTTTTGGTCAAAGACACTTAATTCATGATATAAGCCTCATTGACCAGAGAAGTAAAACAAGAGATTAAAATAATTTATCTGGAATAAAAGGAAAAAGTTATTCATTTTCAATTATTTTGAAATATCCAAATATTTTTAATTGGTGAATTTTATTTTATTGATTTCAAGCAATGTACAGTTGTTTCAGTTACATAATTTAGGCTTTCATAAAGGTGAAACAAAGGTCTAATCTCTACCATCTCCACATGAATTACTAACATCACATATAAATATAGGATTTCCTGTACATCTGTTTCATAATCCTCCTCCCAGGATGACTAGCTGGAGAATTTAAATGTTGTGAAGGCTCTATACCAGCTGCCATGCTCAAAGAGCCCTTCCTCGAAAAAGTCTAGTGAATAGGCATAAAGAATGCCATTCTTGAAAGTAAGACTGGAGGCACCAGAAAAGTGTTCTTTTGCAGCAATTGAACTGTTATGTATCCTCAAATTTAACTCTAATCTAAAAAAAGATCTTTCCCTTGATTTGCATTTGTGATATAAACATTTACATAAAACCAAGAATTTAGGCAAATCAAAGGTTGCCACAATATGAATTATCTCAGAGGAAAAGATTACATTTATGATTTATGTGTATGGTTGATTCATGTTTTTCTCATGTCTACTATTTTAATGAAATAGACGACTCAGGTTTTAAGAGAAATTGATGTGTGCTTTCCTTTAAACATTGTCCAGTATCCACCCCCTTCATTCGTACTTTCTTTCTACTAGAATACAAATAGTGCAATCAGAAATGTAGAACCTGTAATACACATGGACCTAGGATAGCAGAATTCATGTTGAAAGTTTACCCACCTAAAAAGCTTCATTTCCTAGACTACAGTAAAATATTTAATTAATAAAAGCACACAATTTTCACTCAAGTTGAATGTTATCTATTCAATTGCTTAATAGTCTTCTTATATAAGATAGTTGAAAAAAGTATAATTTAAGTAAAAATGAAAGTTGTAAAAAAATACAGATAATTTAATCTCCTCCCTTAAAAGTCTAGATGTATTCTAAAATATCAATCAAGATTAGAATGAAGCATTAGAAGGGAATATTTAGAGGGTAAATTCAATGATATAGCCCCCAAAATGACAAATTTCATGTGATGCACAGAGCAAAAACTTTTGAGGATATTTCAGTTTAACAGAATTTTCCCAGTGTACAAGTATTCAGGAAAGACAAAATTAACAGAAAGTTATTGACAAGGTTTAGTTACAATTTTATATGTTCTTCTTTGTAGAAGAGTCTCAAAAGTGTGATTGAATGTGAGTTTAATTTGAAAAATCTAAGGAACTAATAAACTTTAAAGATAATTTACTTCTACAAATAGTAGTAGTTGTATTAACAGTTATAGTAGTAACGAGTACTAGTACTAATGGTAGTAGTAATAGTTGGTATTTGACCAGTGTGTGTTTGGGGAAGGCAATGGCAACCCACTCCAGTACTCTTGCCTGGAAAATCCAGGAGGAGGAGCCTAGTAGGCTGCAGTCCGTGAGGTCACTAAGAGTCAGACACAACTGAGCAACTTCACTTTGAGTTTTCACTTTCATGCATTGGAGAAGGAAATGGCAACCCACTCCAGTATTCTTGCCTGGAGAATCCCAGGGATGGGGGAGTCTGGTGGGCTGCCGTCTGTGGGGTCTCACAGAGTCAGACACGACTGAAGCGACTTAGCAGCAGCAGCAGCAGCTACAGCAAAGAGATGTAAGAAATGGAAAAATCTTGCTTTATGGAAATCATTCTGTTACGAATGGACAGATTTAGGGGAGATTGCTTTCCCAGTAGCTCAGTTGGTAAAGACTCCACCTGCAATGCAGGAGATGCTGGTTCAATTCATGGGTTGGGAAGATACCCTGAAGAAGGGACAGGCAACCCACTCCAGTATTCTTGGGCTTCCCTGGTGGCTCAGTTGGTAAAGAATCTGCCTACAATGAGGGAGACCTGGGTTCAGATCTGATTTAGGAAGATCCCCTGGAGGAGGGTATGGTAATCTACTCCAGTATCCTTGCCTAGGGAATCCCCATGGTCAGAGGTGCCTGGTGGGCTGCAGTCCATGGGGTCACAAAGATTGGGACATGACTGCACAACTTTCACTTCACTTGACTCCATGGAGCTAACTTTCTGATGTGATTAGTCACTAAACCAGGTCCCTTGCTCAGTAGCAAAAACCTAGAAGGAGTCTCAGCTTATAATAAAAAGAACAACTGGACAGAAGACGAGGTGAAAGTCATTCATTGTGTCTGACTCTTTGCAACCCCATGGATTGTACAGTCCATGGAATTCTCCAGGCCAGAGTACTGGAGTGGATAGCCTTTCCTTTCTCCAGGGGATCTTCTCAACCCAGGGATCGAACCCAGGTCTCCCACATTGCAGTCGGATTCTTGACCAGCTGAGCCACCAGGGAAGCCCAAGAATACTGGAGTGGGTAGCCTATCACTTCTCCAGTGGATCTTCGTGTCCCAGGAATCAAACCTGGGTTGGAAGACGAGGTAATGGAGAGATTTTCAGTATTCACAATAAGGAAAGCTTACACTGAAATTAAATACATGCATTCAGGTTATTTGGTTTATTTAAGTAATGCCCCATTCAAGGTTTTTAATTTCTATCATTGAAAAAATTTTAGATTGGTGATATTACAAACCTGAATGGTCTAGTGGTTTTCTCCACTTTCTTCAATTTCAGTCTGAATTTGGCAATAAAGAGTTCATGATCTGAGCCACCGTCAGCTCCTGGTCTTATTTTTGCTGACTGTATAGAGCTTCTCCATCTTTGGTTGCAAAGAATATAATCAATCTGATTTCGGTGTCGACCATCTGGTGATGTCAGTGTGTAGAGTCTTCTCTTGTGTTGTTGGAAGAGGGTGTTTGCTATGACCAGTGTGCTCTCTTGGCAGAACTCCATTAACCTTTGCCCTGCTTCATTCTGTACTCCAAGGTCAAATTTCCCTGATATTCCAGATGTTTCTTGACTTCCTACAATTGTATTCCAGTCCTTTATAATGAAAAGGACATCTTTTTTGGGAGTTAGTTCTAGAAGGTCTTATAGGTGTTCAAGAACTGTTCAACTTCAGGTTCTTCAGTATTACTGGTTGGGGCGTAGACTTGGATTACTGTGATATTGAATGGTTTGCCTTGGAAACGAACAGAGATCGTTCTGTCGTTTTTAAGATTGCATCCAAGTACTGCATTTCAGACTCTTTTGTTGACTATAATGGCTACTCTATTTCTTCTGAGGGATTCTTGCCCGCAGTAGTAGATATAATGGTCATCTGAGTTAAATTCACCTATTCCAGTGTGTTTTAGTTCACTGATTCTTAGAATGACAGTTTTCATTCTTGTCATCTCCTGTTTGACCACTTCCAATTTGCCTTGATTCATGGACCTGACATTCAAGGTTCCTATGCAATATTGCTCTTTACAGCATCAGACCTTGCTTCTATTACCAGTCCCATCCACAACTGGGTGCTATTTTTGCTTTGGCGCCATTCCACCATTCTTTCTGGAGTTATTTCTCCACCGATCTCCACTAGCATATTGGGCATCTACGGAACTGGGGAGTCCACCTTTCAATATCTTATCTTTTTGCCTTTTCATACTGTTCATGGGTTTTCAAGGCAAGAATACTGAAGGCTTTGCCATTCCCTTCCCAGTGGACCACATTCTGTAAGACCTCTCTACCATGACCCGTCCATCTTGGGTTGCCCCACACAGCATGGCTTAGTTTCATTGAAATAGTTTCAAGAAATAGAGGAAAACAATAGAATGGGAAAGACTAGAGATCGCTTCAAGAAAACTAGAAATACTAAGGGAACATTTCATGCACAGATGGGCTTGATAAAGAACAGAAATGGTATGGACCTAACAGAAGCAGAAGATATTATGAAGAGGTGGCAAGAATACACAGAAGAACTGTGCAAAAAAGATCTTCACAACCCAGATAATCATGATGGTGTGATCACTCACCTAGAGTCAGACATTCTGGAATGTGAAGTCAAGTGGGCCTTAGAAAGCATCACTATGAACAAAGCTAGTGGAGGTGATGGAATTCTAGTTGAGCTATTTCAAATCCTGAAAGATGAGGCTGTGAAAGTGCTGCACTCAATATGCCAGCAAATTTGGAAAACTCAGCAGTGGCCACAGGATTGGAAAAGGTCAGTTTCATTCCAATCCCAAAGAAAGGCAGTGCCAGAGAATGCTCAAACTATTGCACAATTGCACTCATCTCACACCCTAGTAAAATAATACTTAAAATTCTCCAAGCCAGGCTTCAGCAATATGTGAACCATCAACTTCCAGATGTTCAAGCTGGTTTTAGAAAGGGCAGAGGAACCAGAAATCAAATTTCCAACATCTTCTGGGTCATTGAAAAATCAAGAGAGTTCCAGAAAAACATCTATTTCTGCTTTATTGACTATACCAAAGCCTTTGACTGTGTGGATCACAATAAACTGTGGAGAATTCTGAAAGAGATGGGAATACCAGACCACCTGACCTGCCTCTTGAGAAATTTGTATGCAGGTCAGGAAGCAACAGTTAGAACTGGACATGGAACAACAGACTGGTTCCAAATAGGAAAAGGAGTACGTCAAGGCTGTATATTGTCGCCCTGCTTATTAACTTCTATGCAGAGTACATCATGAGAAACGCTGGACTGGAAGAAGCACAAGCTGGAATCAAGATTGCTGGGAGAAATATCAATAACCTCAGATATGCAGATGACACCACCCTTATGGCAGAAAGTGAAGAGGAACTCAAAAGCCTTTTGATGAAAATGTAAGAGGAAACTGAAAAAGTTGACTTAAAGCTCAACATTCAGAAAACAAAGATCATGGCATCCAGTCCCATCACTTCATGACATATAGATGGGGAAACAGTGGAAACAGTGGCTGACTTTATTTTGGGGGGCTCCAAAATCACTGCAGATTGTGCAGCCATGAAATTAAAAGACGCTTACTCCTTGGAAGGAAAGTTATGACCAACCTAGATAGTATATTCAAAAGCAGAGACATTACTTTGACAACAAAAGTTCATCTAGTCAAGGCTATGGTTTTTCCAGTGGTCATGTATGGGTGTGAGAGTTGGACTGTGAAGATAGCTGATTGCCAAAGAATTGATGCTTTTGAACTGTGGTGTTGGAGAAGACTTTGAGAGTCCCTTGGACTGCAAGGAGATCCAACAAGTCCATCCTAAAGGAGATCAGTCCTGGGTGTTCATTGGAAGGACTGATGTTGAAGCTGAAACTCCAGTACTTTGGCCACTTGATGCAAACAGCTGACTCATTTGAAAATACCTGGATGCCTGGAAAGGTTGAGGGCAGGAGGAGAAGCGGACCACAGAGGGTGAGATGGTTGGATGGCATCACCAACTCAATGACATGGGTTTGGGTGAACTCTGGGAGTTGGTGATGGACAAGGAGGCCTGGCGTGCTGTGGTTCATGAGGTTGCAAAGAGTCAGACACGACTGAGCGACTGAATTTGCCAACTGACTGATATTACAAACAATAATATTCTTGTCATTAATTTCCAGAAAGAAATTATATTACATTTTTTTACTCATACAATTAGTATTTATTAAATGTCTAACTTTTGCTTGGTGCCAGGATTTCAAATCAAAATAAGTTATATTCTCAGTGTAAAAGTAGCTTACAGTTTAGTGGGGAGAATACTGATTCTGAAGTATGAAAAAGATATTAAACTTTTAAATGATATTTTAAAAATTGATAATAACTTATCAATATTTCCTAAGGATTAGATTAAGAGTTTTAAGCAAAATGAAAAATGTCATCTGTTCAAATGAAATGTATCTATTTATATTAAAAATTTCTTTGTGAAATATACTATCCAAAGAACATTAAATTAAAAACAAACCTGCCTAATGATTTAATCAGGCACTTAATGAAATTCAATTATGTCATAAAAATTTTCTGACAAAAATAAGGTTTAGCACATTATTCTCCAATGGCTTCTTATAGATTAACTTGTAAAATACAAACTTTAGGATTCTTTGCTTAAAACTAATGAATTGCATGTCAAACTATGTTGCATAAAATTAAACACCTAGCATTATTTTAACACAGAAAAGTAATTAGGCATTTACCAATCCTCTCTGCATTCCTAAACTCACCATGTTACATATAATAGGTGCTTAATAGAAAAAATGTTGAATAAGTGAATAAGACAAGAAGCATTTTAATCTATTCTGTATGCTAAATAATACACAAATTGAAAAAAAGAAAGTTTCTTAGGGGTTAATTACATATTTGGAAAAGGTATAGCAACATAAATATTCTATTTTTAATTTTCTACTTTCTTATTTTGCTTTAGGAAAGTAATAGTTAATATATCTCCAACTACAAGGAAGCTAGGTAATTTAATATAAATATATAATTTGGTGTTGTAGCATATGAAACTGTTTCATGGATGACCCTGGTAAAACTTTTAGACTCAGTAAATAAAGAATAAATATGCCTTTCTCTCTCTCTCAACCCAATTCAAAATAGAAAGACATGGGTATTTTGTAAAGGAAAATCAAGCAAACTTATGTAGATGTACTTAATAACAAACAAATAGTTTAAGTTGTTTCAAAAGGGAAATCCTTAATTTTCAGACATGGAGGAGACAATCAGGGGACGTAATTAAAGCTAACTGCAAAGAAATTCATTATACTTTCTGAAATATGTAGGTTGTTTATGTGTGTGAGCAGAGAGAGAGGAACCCCGCTCCAGTACTCTTGCCTGGAAAATCCCATGGACGGAGGAGCCTGGAAGGCTGCAGCCCATGGGGTCGCTAAGAGTTGGACATGACTGAGTGACTTCACTTTCACTTTTCACTTTCATGCATTGGAGAAGGAAATGGCAACCCACTCCAGTGTTCTTGCCTGGAGAATCCCAGGGACGGGGGAGCCTGGTGGGCTGCTGTTCATTGGGTCGCACAGAGTCGGACACGACTGAAGTAACTTAGCAGCAGCAGTAGCAGCAGCAGAGAGAGGAAAGCAGATATATAGATAATGGATAGTATTTCACACAGGTGAATTTAATTCATTACACTTAAATATAAAACTAAACTGACAAAGTCTACTGATAATTTCCTCAAATTTGTAAAGTTCATTGCCATTTTATAACATTTTCTGTCTTAATAAAATGTACTGTTTTGAAGATCATAAATATAATTAATGTTCACTGCAAATAGAACATAAATATCCCCATATCATACTTCCATATTTTCTAACATCAGTAACTTGAACTTGTATATGAAGTGATACAGTTCTCACATGCCCTTTGCATTCTTAACTTTCGTTGGGTGTGAGGATAAAATATAAAACTTTCAATCTAGAAAATAATTTAAAAGCAATTGAAATCATAACTTGAAACCTTCCAAAAAAGAGAACTTCAGGCCAAGATGTCCTCACTACTAAACTTTTAAGAACATTAAAGGAATAAGTGATACAATATTTATACCAACTATTCTAGAGAATAGAAAAGGAGGAACTACTTCCACATAAGTTTTTGAAACCAGCATAATCATTATACCAATGTGTGGTGTGACCATTGCAAGAATGGAAAATTGTAACATTTCTCATGTGTAAAACCACATACAAAATATTTACAATCCTATACATATACATATAGATAGATAGATAGATACCTATATATATGGGCAGCACCATATTTTAGGTAGCAATTACTTTGTAAATTTGAAATTATGTCCCAAGCAATTGATAAAATGTATTATATTAATAATATATGACCATATCCAGAAAAAGCATTTAAAGTATTCAATAACCATTCAATAATGCATTTAAATAAGCATTTAAAATAATCAGTTCATTTAAAAATTCATTGTTTATTAATGATAAACATTCTCCTAAAACTGGAAATTGAAGGGGCCTTTGTTAATCTCATTAGGATACCTACCAAGAAATTTATAGGTATGATTCTAAAAGGTAGGTTACAATGCTTTCTTATTTAAATGGAAAAAGGATAAGGATGTTCAGTCTCCCTACTTCTTTTCAATTTTGTACTGAAAGTACTTGCCAAGGAGAAGAGAAGATAATTAAACTTATAAATATTAGAGAAAAGAGATAAAATTATTTTTTCACAGATGGCAGAAGTATGTTTAGAAAATTCAAAAGAATCTATATAATATAGATATTAATAAGTAAATTTAGAAAGCACTCAATACATGATCAATATGTTTCTATCTACTAGAAACAAACTACTGGAAAAATTTTTGAATATTATTTACAATATTATTAAAACCAAATGTATTAGGGCTTTTCCAACAACAAAAAAAATGTATCAGATCTTTGCTGAGAGGATTTTTAAAAAATCTAAATAAATAATGTGCTTTTCCTGCTCATGGACTGGAAACTCAATATTGTTCTCCCAGTTTGATCTACAGTTTCAATGAAATAACAATCCAAATCTCTGAATGCTTTATTTTTTTGCAGTAATAGAGAAACTTTTAAAAACATATGGAAATACAAAGGGTTTATATTGGCACAATACAAGCTTTTAAAAAGAAAAATTGGAGGATATATACAGCCAGAATGAAGACAGTTGAATGTTCGTGCAAGGATAGGCTCTGGACTTATGACATCAGCACTCTTCAATTTAGGGGGAAAGGTGAGCTTTTCAATATCATGCTAGAACAATTTCTTATCCATTTAAAAAAATAAGAAAAAAACTTGACTTTTTCTGCATGCCATGTTTCAAATGTGAAAAAAAAGTGAATATATCTTCTTGAAGAAAACATCTTCATGGCCTTGTGGTAGGTAGAACATATCTTATGCTGCTGCTGCTAGGTCGCTTCAGTCGTGGCCGACTCTGTGCGACCCCATAGACAGCAGCCCAACAGGCTCCCCCGTCCCTGGGATTCTCCAGGCAAGGATACTGGAGTGGGTTGCCATTTCCTTCTCCAATGCATGAAAGTGAAAAGTCAAAGTGAAGTCACTCAGTCGTGTCCGACTCTTAGCGACCCCATGGATTGCAGCCCACCAGGCTCCTCCGTCCATGGGATTTGCCAGGCAAGAGTATTGGAGTGGGGTGCCATTGCCTTCTCCGAGAACATCTCTTATATAGGATGCCAAAACCAAAAACTACGCTTGGGAAGCCAGTAACATGCAAAACAAGGAAACAGGTAAAACAATATTCAGTGTCCTTATATATCAAATTATTCTACAGTCCAGCTGTAAGTATCTACATTTGAATTGTTCACCAGGAATAATGAGTCTTTTTCTTAAATTTGGATAGCTTAAACATCATAGTTCAGAAGAACACATTTCACCTTTCACTGTTAATATAAAAATTGCACATTTAAAAAAAATGCAGTTTAACACCACAATATAGAGAACATGGGGAATGTAGAATGTACAGAGTTTTGTTTTTTGTTGTTCACTTGCTAAGTTGCATCTGACTCTTTGTGACCACATGGACTGCAGCATGCCAGGCTTTCCTTTCCTTCACCATCTCCTGGAGTTTCCTCAAATTCATTCCTACTGAGTCAATGATGCTATCTAAAATCTCATCCTCTGCCACCCCTTCTCCTCTTGCCCTCAATTTTTCCCAGTGTCAGGGTCTTTTCTAGTGAGTCAGCTCTTCGCTTTAGCTGGCCAAAGTATTAGAGCTTCAGCTTCAGTATCAGTGTTCCAGTGAATATCCAGGGTTGATTTCCTTGAAGTTCACAGGACTCACAAAAGTCTTCTCCAGCACCATAGTTCAAAAGTACCAATTTTTCGGCACTCAGCCTTTACCGTGTATGAAGTGGTAGCCCTTAAATATCCTGTTAGCCTGCAATAAACACTGATTGCATTTGTATGCCTAACCTTGGTGCCCACACACACACACACACATACTCACACTGATTCTATATGATAAAAAATTTTTCTGAATCATGCTACGTATGTAATTTATATAGAAGAGGTGAGTTAAAAATGGAATGAAATAATATAAAAGTTTCAATTCAAAATGTATACATTTTCACCCTAAATCTCAGATGATTTGATCCCCAATATTGCTTCTGGCAAAATTTGATCCAAATATTATTTTATTTTTTAAATTTGTTTTATATGGGAGTATAGTTGATTTACAATATTATTTTAGTTTCAGGTGTACAGCAAAGTGATTTAGTTATTCCTATACATATATCTATTCTTTTCCCATATAGGTTATTTGATCAATTTCTTTATTATATATTTTTATTGGCTGTTCTGGGTCTTTGTTGCTGCACAGGCTTTTTCTGTAGTTGCAGCGAGTAGGGCTACTCTCTAGTTGCAGTGCCCAGTCTTGTCATTGCTGTGGTTTCTCCTGTTGCAGAGCATGGGCTCTAGGGTGCACAGGCTTCAGTAGTTGTGGCCCTAGGGCTCTAGAGTGCAGGTTTGATAGTTCTGACCCATGGGCTTCATTGCTCCATGGCATATGGGATCTTCCCAGATAAGGGATTGAGTCTGTCTCCTGCATTGGCAAGCAGATTCTTTACCACAGAGCCACCAGGAAAGCCTTTCCATTTAGGTTATTGTATTCAGTAGAGTTCCCCTAGTTGTTTATCTGGGAGTCCCTGTGGCTCAACTGGTACAGAATCTGCCCGCAATGTGGGAGACCTAGGTTCGATCCCAGATTTGGGAAGATCCCCTGGAGAAGGGAAAAGCTACTCACTCCAGTATTTTTGCTGTTTTATAGTAGTGTGTATATGTTAATTCCAACCTCCTGATTTACCTCTCCACCACCTTTCCCCTTTGGTAAATGTAAATTTGTTCTCTGAGTCTGTGAGTCTGTTTCTGTTTTGTAAATAAGTTCATTTACATCATTTCTTAGGTTCTCCATGTAAGTGATATCATATGATCTTTGTCTTTATCTGTCTGACTTCTTTTTTTTTTTCTCGTGAATCAGAAGTCACAGTTCAGTTTATTTTGTGATGATGTAAACTTCACAATTCTTCTGGCCAGATTAAAAAAAAAAAAAATATATATATATATATATGAATCTACTGCTATATCTGAGAAATCTCAAATATTGTAGTCCCACCCTGCCTAAAGTCTAAGGAGATGGAGACAGTGCCACTGGGGTCTTTGTGACTGTCTGTCTCCCTGGGATTGGGCACTACCTTCCCTGCACACAAGGGGAAGGTGTTCAGGGAAGCACAGCTCACTGGTGAGAGGGGAAGAGCTACCTGGGAGGGGAGGAATATGAAGTGAGCCCAGTGATACAGACAGGATTTGATGACATGAAGATGCAGTCGGCGATCTCCCTTGGTGTTGGGCCAATGA
The DNA here is from genome assembly GCF_019923935.1 of Bubalus bubalis. NCBI lineage: Eukaryota > Metazoa > Chordata > Mammalia > Artiodactyla > Bovidae > Bubalus > Bubalus bubalis. Next base: position 36,286,387 of record NC_059164.1, read on the forward strand.
GAACTAGGGATAGGTGTTGGATTCTGTCCTGTCCTAGCCCAGCCTGGATTTTTTTTTTAATTTATTTATTTTAATTGGAGGCTAATTACTTTACAATATTGTAGTGGTTTTTGCCATACATTTACATGAATCAGCCATGGGTGTATATATGTTCCCCATCCTAAACCCCCCTCCCACGTCCCTCCCCATCTCATCCCTCAGGGTCATCCCAGGGCACCAGCCCTGAGGACCCTGTCTCATGCATCAAACCTGGACTGGCAATCTGTTACACATATGATAATATACATGTTTCAATGCTATTCTCTCAAATTATCCCACCCTTGCCTTCTCCCACAGAGTCCAAAAGACTGTACATCTGTGTCTCTTTTGCTATCTTGCATACAGCATGGTTATTGTTACCATCTTTCTAAATTCCATATATATTCATTAGTATACTGTATTGTTTTTCTTTCTGGCTTACTTCACTCTGTAAAATAGGCTCCAGTTTCATCCACCTCATGAGAACTGATTCAAATGTATTCTTTTTAATGGCTGAGTATTATTCCATTGTGTATATATACCACAGCTTTCTTATCCATTTGTCTGCTGATGGACATCTAAGTTGCTTCCATGTCCAGGCTATTACAAACAGTGCTGCAATGAACATTGGGGTACACGTGTCTCGTTCAATTCTAGTTTCCTTGGTGTGTATGCCCAGCAGTGGGATTGCTGGATCATAAGGCAGTTCTATTCCCAGTTTTCTTTTTTTTTTTTTTTTTTTCTCAGTTTTTAAAGGAATCTCCACACTGTTCTCCATAGTGGCTGTACTAGTTTGCATTCCCACCAACAGTGTAAGAGGGTTCCCTTTTCTCCACACCCTCTCCAGCATTTATTGCTTGTAGCCTTTTGGATAGCAGCCATTCTGACCGACGTGAGATGGTATCTCATTGTGGTTTTGATTTACATTTCTCTGATAATGAGTGATGTTGAGCATCTTTTCATGTGTTTATTAGCCATTTTATGTCTTCTTTGGAGAAATGTCTATTTAGTTCTTTGGCCCATTTTTTTTTATTTTATTTTTAAACTTTACAATATTGTATTGGTTTTGCCAAATATCGAAATGAATCAGCTACAGGCATACATGTGTTCCCCATCCTGAACCCTCCTCCCTCCTCCCTCCCCATACCATCCCTCTGGGTTGTCTCAGTGCACCAGCCCCAAGCATCCAGTATCGTGCATCAAACCTGGACTGGCGACTCGTTCCATATATGATATTATATGTATTTCAATGCCATTCTCCCAAATCATCCCACCCTCTCCCTCTCCCACAGAGTCCAAAAGACTGTTCTATACATCAGTGTCTCCTTTGCTGTCTCATATACAGGGTTATTGTTACCATCTTTCTAAATTGCATATATATGCGTTAGTATACTCTATTGGTGTTTTTCTTTCTGGCTTGCTTCACTCTGTATAATAGGCTCCAGTTTCATCCACCTCATGAGAACTGATTCAAATGTATTCTTTTTAATGGCTGAGTAATACTCCATTGTGTATATGTACCACTGCTTTCTTATCCATTCATCTGCTGATGGACATCTAGGTGGCTTCCATGTCCTGGCTATTATAAACAGTGCTGCGATGAACATTGGGGTACACGTGTCTCTTTCAATTCTGGTTTCCTCAGTGTGTATGCCCAGCAGTGGGATTGCTAGATCATAAGGCAGTTCTATTTCCAGTTTTTTAAGGAATCTCCACACTGTTCTCCATAGTGGCTGTACTAGTTTACATTCTCACCAACAGTGTAAGAGGGTTCCCTTTTCTCCACATCCTCTCCAGCATTTATTGCTTGTAGACTTTTGGATCACAGCCATTCTGACTGGCCCATTTTTTTTGATTGGGTTGTTTGGTTTCCTGGAATTGAGCTGCAGGAGTTGCTTGTATATTTTTGAGATTAATTCTTTGTCAGTTGCTTCGCTTGCTACTATATTCTCCCATCCTGAAGACTGTCTTTTCACCTTGCTTATAGTTTCCTTTGTTGTGCAAAAGCTTTTAAGTTTAATTAGGTCCCATTTGTTTATTTTTGCTTTTATTTCCATTACTCTGGGAGGTGGGTCATAGAGGATCCTGCTGTGACTTATGTCAGAGAGTGTTTTGCCTATGTTTTCCTCTAGGAGTTTGATAGTTTCTGGTCTTATGTTTAGATCTTTAATCCATTTTGAGTTTATTTTTGTGTATGGTGTTAGAAAGTGTTCTAGTTTCATTCTTTTACAAGTGGTTGACCAGTTTTCCCAGCACCACTTGTTAAAGAGATTTTCTTTTCTCCATTGTATATTCTTGCCTCCTTTGTCAAAGATAAGGTGTCCATAGGTGCATGATTTATCTCTGGGCTTTCTATTTTGACCATTGATCTATATTTCTGTCTTTGTGCCAGTACCATACTGTCTTGATGACTGTAGCTTTGTAGTATAGCCAGAAGTCAGGCAGGTTGATTCCTTCAGTTCCATTCTTCTTTCTCAAGATTGCTTTGGCTATTTGAGTTTTTTTTTGTATTTCCATACAAATTGTGAAATTATTTGTTCTAGTTCTCTGAAAAATACCGTTGGTAGCTTGATAGGGATTGCATTAATCTATAGATTGCTTTGAGTAGCATACTCATTTTCACTATATTGATTCTTCCAATCCATGAACATGGTATATTTCTCCATCTATTTGTGTCCTCTTTGATTTCATCATTGTTTTATAGTTTTCTATATGTAGGTCTTTTGTTTCTTTAGGTAGATATATTCCTAAGTATTTTATTCTTTTTGTTTCAATGGTGAATGGAATTGTTCCTTAATTTCTCTTTCTGTTTTCTCATTGTTAGTGTATAGGAATGCAAGGGATTTCTGTGTGTTAATTTTATATCCTGCAACTTTACTATATTCATTAATTAGCTCTAGTAATTTTCTGATGGAGTCTTTAGGGTTTTCTATGTAGAGGATCATGTCATCTGCAAACAATGAGAGTTTTACTTCTTCTTTCCAACCTAGATTTCTTTTATTTCTTTTTCTGCTCTAATTGCTGTGGCTAAAACTTCCAAAACTATGTTGAATAGTAATGGTGAGAGTGGGCACCCTTGTCTTGTTCCTGACTTTAGGGGAAATGCTTTCAATTTTTCACCATTGAGGATAATGTTTGCTGTGGGTTTGTCATATATAGCTTTTATTATGTTGAGGTATGTTCCTTCTATTCCAGCTTTCTGAAGGGTTTTTATCTGACTTACTTCTTTTAATATGATAATTTCTGGATCTATTCATGCTGCTGCAAATGGCAATATTTCATTCTTTTTATGGCTGAGTAATGTTTCTTTGTGTGTGTGTGTGTGCCTGCATGCTCAGTTGCTAAGTCATCTTGGACCCTTTGTGACACCATAAACTGTAGCCCGCCAGGCTCCTCTGTCCATGGAATTTTCCAAGCAATAATATTGGAGTGGGTTGCAATTTCCTACTCCGTGGGATCTTCCTGACCCAGGGATCAAAGCTGTGTCTCCTGCATCTCCTGCATTGGCAGGTGGATTCTTAACCACTGAGCCACCTGGGAAGCCCTTGTATTTATTGTAGCACTATTTGCAATAACCAAGACATGGAAGTAACTTAAATGTCCAACAGATGAATGGATAGATAAGATGTGGTATATTTTCTTTATCCATTCATCTGCTGATGGACACTTAAGTTCCATATCTTGGCTATTGTAAATAGTGCTGCAATGAATATTGAGATGCATGTATCTTTTCAAAGTGTGGTTTTCCCTGAATATATGCCCAGGAGTGAGATTACTGGATCATATGATAGTTCTGCATTTATTTTTTTAAGGAACTTTCATACTGTTGTCCATGGTGACTATAGCAGTTTACATTATCACCAAGTGGGTAGGAGGATTCCCTTTTCTCCATATCCTCATCAGCATTTATTGTAGATTTATATATAATGGCCATTCTGACCAGCGTGAGGTGATACCACATTGTTGTTATGATTTGTATTTCTCTAATAGTTAGTGATGCTGAGTAAATATTATCTTAATAAGGCCATATTTCAGGTATTTGAAATATTTTTCTATTTGCTCTATCTCAAAATGTTACTTTTCCAACATTTGTTTTTAACAGAAATAGTATTTGAATTTACTTAGCAACAATCTCAGTCATTAACATTTGATCCATTTAATTACATGGCAGTGGTTATTAGAAATTTTCTGAGTCTGCTTTTACACCTGCACACATGTTTCTTCAAATTTAAAAGTGAAAATGGCAGAAACTAATGGAGCATATAGGGAATTAATTGATGTTGTTTCACTCAGCAGAAGATTTGACTACTGTGAAGGAGGACTGAAAAATTTTAAACTACAAGGTGATGGTGAGAATGCTAGATATCAGGAGAGCAGATGTCACACAAGTAAGCTAAAATGTTATTTATGTATATAAAATGTTATGTGCACTGTGCTTAGTCACTTCAGTTGTGTCCGACTCTTTGCAACCCCATGGACTGTAGCCCACCAGCCTCTGACGGTGGGGATTCTCCAGGCAAGAATACTGGAGTGGGTTGCCATGCCCTCCTTCAGGGGATCTTCCCAATCCAGGGATCAAACCCACGTCTGCTGCATTGCAGGCAGATTCTTTACCATCTGAGCCACCAGGGAAGCCCATAAAATGTAATATATTATATCAAATCCATCAGTTATGCTATATCAATGAACACAGTAAATTACTGACCTTGGCCAACTTATTTCTGGGAATTCTTTTAATATTTATTATCATGAGATATGTGAATCAATATTTAGAGATAACTTTACCTTGTTTTTATGAATTAATTTTTTTACAAAATTGTATTCTCTTTCAGAAGTAAATTTTATATATAGATCAAATATATCCCATATCTTTATTTTATGGGCCACAAAAAATTGATGTGTGATTACAAAACATGATATAAACTAAAACTTCTAAATTTTCTAGTCATTCAATTTTTTAAAGAAGTGAACTTCCTTTTCCTAACCCCTAGCATTCTGCTCTCCACACGTTGTTTAAAACCCTTCTGTCTGAAGGAATGTCTTTCCCTATGCCTGTCCTTTTGTACTTCATTTTGTCAGCAGTGCATTTCCTCATTTCTGAGACATTCCTTTAAAAGTAACACCAGAGCTGGTTTGCAGAAAAACATGCATAATATTGTTAGAAACATGGAATGTCTAAGTGTAGGGCATGTGGCTGCTGTTAGTTTCCCCATGAAGCCCAGTGAGGGCTTATAGCTCTTGATTGAAGGAGGTTTATTTAAATATTTTCCTTTCACTGGGAGGTGTAAGCACATCTGTTTATTATTCTGACTATCCAGAGCCTAGATTTTGGACCAAACACACATATGCAATACACAAATGCATATACATCTTTTCCAAGACAAAAAAAATACTACTTTTTAGGTATAATATAATTTTAATACATGAGAAGGAAGAAAATAGATTTCCTAACATTTTCATTATTTACCCTCTGCTTCTTTACCAGTAAAGTTAGTTATTTATTTTTCAGAACTGAGCTTACTGTGCTTTCTCAGACTCAAGAAAACAAGATAGTAGACAGTTGTGGAAGTGAGCTTTTCTTAGTGATGTCCGCTGAGTATAAAGAGAAAGACTTTGAGAAAGTCATCCTAATTATGACTAAACTGTAGTTTTAACTGAGTCTTCATTTTTAAAAATTTCTATCCTGGAAAAGTCAAAGGAATAGTTTTATTCTCCCAGTTAAATATATCAAGATTGATATAATTCTTAGTTGATTTTAGCAATGTTAGAAAAATGATGTTACTACTAGTTGTTTTGAAAAATATAAGTAAAAGATATACTCATTCAGTATCTGTTGGTAATAATTCTTAATCAGCAATTGAAATTTACAATTCTTGGGAGTAATTTTTCTATGCTACATGCTATTCATATTGTTTTATTTGTAAAATATTTATTGAACAAGTATAATGCTGAGAGATGTTGATTCAAATTAAATCACAATATTCTACTCAAAGCTGTTCACAATAAAATTTAAGGGATTCTGTGTACATAAATTTTTAAAATATAATACAAAATGTTTCTTAAACTATAATGTACATATAAATCTGGAAATCTTGTCCAATGTGATTTTAATTTAGTATATCTGAATCATTTATATTCTAACAAGTTCACAGGTGATGCAGCTTTAACTGGTATGGGGACCAGTTACATGCGTATGCTTTACGGCATCAGATAGGAGCGGCACAACTCCCAAACCTGAGCTGTGATTCAAAGGATTGGTAAGAATTTACCACATACAGAACATAGAGAAAGGTGTTTTTACACGGGAAAAGAAAAAGCACATTAAGAGCCTTAGAAACTCCAAAAGCCAAGGAATTTCTAGAGCAAATACTCTAAGTGTGGCTCAACTTTATTACACAAGACAGAGTGTGGGGCAGCTGCCTTAAACTAGGGTGCCACATTGGCAGCTATACCGAGGCACACTTGAGAAATGGGAGAATTGTTCCAGCATTTCTTCCTTTTCTATATGCTCTACCTGACCTTTATCCCCACTCTTATTTTGTGCCCTGTTCTTTCTTACCAACAGTTGCTGTCATCCTATTAGGAGAACTTAGGTACTTCATTAAGTTTTATATTTTCCCCTAACCCAGTATTTTCCTAGAGGACTTTCTAGAGACTGACACACTAGCTGCAATTGAAAGGAAACAGCTATCCTGAAAGAATGATACATGAGAAGTATAGAGTACAGAAAAACCTCAGAGATTTTCTGTATTTAAAAAGTGAATGTACCAGTACTCCTTCTGTTAAACTTTGCTTTGTTTTCCAGGAAAATAAGTGACTACACAGTTTGTGGCAGACTATGTATTCTGAGGTGAAAATTGGGGAAAGGATAGGGAATAGACAAGTGTCTGCATTGTTTGTTTTAAAGGTATGATCCAGACTGGAGAGAAAAAAGTTTAGGAGAATATTTCATGATGCTGAGGGGTGGGATGGGGGTTCAGGATGGGAACACATGTACACCCATGGCTGATTCATGTCAATATATGGCAAAAACCACTACAATATTGTAATTAGCCTCCAATTAAAATAAATAAATTTTAAAATAAATAAAATATATCATTGTGAATGAAAACTAGATTCAGTTCAAGACTTATGGACAAGGGTGTGGGAGAAGAGGGAGAGGGTGAGATGAATGGAGAGAGAGCATGGATGCATACACACTAACATATGTGAATACAGAGCCAATTTGCTGTATGACTCACAGAACTCAAACGGGGGCCCTGTAATAACCTAGAGGGGTGGAAATGGGCTGGAGGTGGGAAGGAAATTCAAGAGAGAGGGGACATATGTACACCTATGGTTAATTTATGTTGATGTATGATGGAAATCAAACTAATATTGTAAACCAATCATCAATCAATTAAAAATGAATATTTTTTAAAAAACTAGGTGCAATTCAAAATTGGACTCAAATAACAGTACTTTTATCTCTGTGACCAATTGTTTGATATTCCAATATATATTCTTCTCTTCCTTTTTGTAACAAAAAACTTGATTTCAGGTCACAGCTTTCCTTGAAGCTTGGTGTGACTATGGGACTAATTCTAGCCAACAAATTAAACCCTATGAATGGTGGAGGATTGAGTCAAAGAGAATTGGTTGGAGCTGTCATTCTAGTCTAGCATATCCCTTTCTGATACTTTTTCAATACAAATATTTGAGTCTTTACTGTGTGTTAAGAACTGTCCTTTTGTTTTATGTTTCTTATCCAGTTTAAGTCTATTATTCTTTGAGATGAGTGCTACAATAAACTTCATTTTAACAGTGAACTGTTATGGATTTTTGAGGAGGATAACAAGTAATGAGTAGACTTGAATTTATGCTGAGTGTTAATGTAATTACATTTAATATGTTTTTAATATTCTGTAATATTTTATCTGTTACACATACTAATGACATTGTCATTAGATATTTGTATATTTATTTGAGCTTTTTCAGTCTGCTTACAAGAAGTTTTCAGTAATGTGTCTGCTTCCTTAATGTTTAGTTGCCTCTATAGTTTTCTTCCTAAGAAGATCAAATGTTCTTTTGGTTCACTTTATTCCTACTGTTTTTGCTTTTCATATGGTATGTTTCTGGATGATCACTTGAACAGATAATGCCTCATCAGTGGACAAGGTTTTGAGGTGATACCACAAAAGCATGTGTGTGATGCAAGATGGGGAGAATGGATGAAGGAAAACAGGGATTAACACTCATAAAATCATGAATACAGGTAATTGCCAATGCCTTTATTGTTAAAAACAGCTAAAACCTTCCATTCCTTATCTGAAAAAGAAATACACTTATCCTTTCATAACATTCAATCTCATCTAGTAAATGTAATAAGTAAAATTGTTTGAATTCTGAGACTGGATTTCTGGTTCATGAGTCTGTTGTCTCACTGTTCATGGCAGCACCCACTCTGTACACCAGATGGCATGGTCGGTCGGCTCTAGCTACAGAAGCCTGAATCATCAGAACTAATATTCAAGAAGAAAATAGCATTCATTATTAATTTATCACATCCGAATCACATTATTTGCATGGGAAATTACTGTGAATTTAACATTTTCTTTTGCCATAAACACATTTATTTAATAGAATATATTTGTGCTTGTGTATGCCAAATTGAAATATATTTATGCATACATTTTGGTTACATAAGGCCCATCAAACATTTGTCATTGGAATTATTGTATTAAATACTTTTCAACCGTGTCAAGAAGCAATAATAAGGAAACTATAGACAGTTTACCAGACGAATAGCTGTATGATGCAGGTGTATTGTGAAAAGAGACAGTTGGCTACTATGAATAAGGTATGTTTGACAACATCAAAATGTAGTGTTCCTCTGCCTCTGGAATTCACCAGAATGTGTAGGTGCTTCTGGTGTCTTCTTGGGTAAATATTATTTATTCATTAAGAGCATGACTGCTGCTGCTGCTGCTAAGTCACTTCAGTCGTGTCCAACTCTGTGCAACCCCATGGACGGCAGCCCACCAGGCTCCCTCGTCCCTGGGATTCTCCAGGCAAGACTGCTGGAGTAGGTTGCCATTTTCTTCTCCAATGCACAAAAATGAAAAGTGAAAGTGAAGTCGCTCAGTCGTGTCCGACTCTTCATGACCCCATGGACTGCAGCCTACCAGGCTCCTCCATCCATGGCATTTTCCAGGCAAGAGTACTGGAGTGGGGTGCCATTGTTTCATCCAGATCATAACTCCAACATTTAGTCTATGTATGTCACATGAAGTAAGTTATTTATCCCTTATTCCAGATAAGTAAGTAAATAACTCACTTATCTGGAAAATGGGTTTGATAACAATTGTACCTCCTTGATAGAATTGTCCTAAGAAATCAGTGACCTAGCACATACAAGTTTTAGAATATAAAAAATTCAATAAATATTAGCTAGTAGTAGTAGCAATAGTAGTAATAGCCATAGCAGTAATAGCAGCAATAGTGGTATGGTTTCTTAGGATAATAAATTTTTAATAAGAAGTTTTAGGAAACTAAATATTCAACTGATTCTCTATTCATACATGGTGATTTCCACTTTTGCCTTCACTCTCTCTCTCTCTCTGATATACATGCAAACATACACAAACACACACACACATATCCTTTCACACGATATCATCTGTTCATTGGTTTGGCTTGCTAATTCTCTCCCTATTTCCTGTTTTACTCACTGAAGTCTTACTATACACTTTTGAACAGACTGTCACCAGCCATTGCTGTACCTCTGCAAGATATTTCTTTCCTGCACCTGGTATTTGTGAGGATTCTTCAGTTGCAAAATAGAGCAATCAAATAAACCTGACCTAAGCAAGAAAAAAGAGATTTATTGGTGCTTTTTATCAAAGAATCCCAAGTTTTAATCGTGTTCTCAGGTCCCTAGTCATCTGTCTCTCTCCTGGACTTCTCCCTGTAAATTGCCTTCATTCCTCCTGCTTCTGCAGAAAGACTTACTTCATACCCCAGGAGTCCATGGCCTCCAACAAATCCAGGTTTGCATCAGTTCAGGTAGTCATCCTGGAGGAAAGAAAGATTGTCTCTTTCAAAATATTTTGTGTTAAAAAGCGAAGATTTTATCTAGTCCTTGTGCCAATAACTGTGGCTTGAAGAATAACGTAATTTTATTGGCTGAGCTTGAGTTAAATTCTCACTTTAAAATTTAAAACAGAATTCAGCACTTTGGATCCCATTACAGCCACATGGATGGAGGAGGCCAATTCTCTTATTTTGAGTCTGGGTGTTATTTCCAGAGGAATGATGAAGGGGAAGTCTAGCAAAATAAAAATAGGAGATGTTATACACAGCTATAGGAGTGAATGTATTTAAAATTTTCAGTCTCTAGCTTAATATTCTTTTTTATTTTGTGCAAATGTTGCTATTTTAACAGAGTAAGTTTGCATTTTATGGAGTAGAAAGCTAGAATAATAATGTAGAAAATAATTTTGCTTCATTTGAGCATTTATTCTTTTTTTGCTATTCTAGTGAGATTTGGCAGATTTATACAATCATAATAACTCTAGAATAACAAAGCAAATCTCACTTTTGTTGTGCACTTTAATAAACTTTGAGTTAACTAGGTTGAAGTTCTAAATAATAATATTATCACAAAAACTGGTTAAAATAACATTGCCACAAGGCAACACACAATAAAAAGTCAAAATCTAGAGCAGTTTGTACAAAATACACTATGGCAAAATATATTGTTCCTTTCTACACAAAGACATTTGCAAATGATATCCAATTTTATCACAAGTTCCTGTGTATCTGGAAGAAAATTCAACTTCCTACAAGCTAATTTTGAATAGTCATTTTGTGAAGGGGTACTATTCCAACATGACTGAAAGTGAATCTTGGCTTTTAGAATATTTTAGATATATGCCGGTACAAATTTAATTTCTATAGAACTTAGACCTGACTCTAAAATAAAGCAGATTTAAAAGCATAAATCATAGTTTTAGTTTTACCTCTGCTTAGAATTGTAAAATCCCATTCACCATAGCCTAGGTTTTACATAATACTAACTTTTACATAATGGAAACCAGGATGCATGAAAGCAAAAATGTAAACTGATTTTTAAAGTAACTGCAGTAACAACTTTTCTTCTTTTAAAATTTGTTTTATTATTTTACAGACTTTCAGTTTGTTCACTACAAAAGTGAGTTCATTGTTTCACCTGGTATCTATAAGAACATTAAATGAAAGATTAGGTTATGATGATGGTAAGGAGGTGACCTAATTAAATCTAATTATCTGATTCCATTATTTTTAAAGCTCATCCATCTTGCCTTTTTTCTTGCAATTTCCTCAGGGATTTCACCCTGGAATCCAAAAGAATTTGAAGAAGCTAAACCCCTCCTTCTTCTTTGATTCTCATAAAAAGTCTTGTTTTTTAAAACAGTCAAGGAAATAAAAACTCCTGCCCTCTCTCCAAACATTCTTCCTTTAGGCAAGACTTAATGAAACCCAGCCTGCATTGAAAGCCACAGTAGCGAGATATTTAATTTTAAAAGAAAGTTATATTAGTATACATTTAAATACAATTATGTGGCTAAGACTTGAGGACAAGAGGCATGAGAGTTGTCTTTAATATTAAAGTGCTACCACATGGAAAAAAGGATTGAAACAGTTTTGAGCTACTTCTCAGAGTATAAATTAAACCAGTGGGTGAGATGGACATAGCCTATACAATGAAGATGTTCTCTAACAATTAGAGTTATTCCTGACCCAAGCTGTTTTCTAGAGGGATGCATGGGAAAAAAATTAAACTGGATGATCTCTAAGCTCACTTTAGATCTGAGATACTGGTGATTAAGCCTTTAGTAGTGTTAGTGTTAGTCGCTCAGTTGGGTCCGACTCTTTGCGACCCCATGGACTTTGGCCTGCCAGGCTCCTCTGTCCATGGGATTTTCCAGGCAAGAATACTGGAGTGGATTGCCATTCCCTTCTCCAAAACCTTTAGTGAGCTTAAAAAAAAAAAAAGTCTTACATTTCTTCAGAAAACCATATTATATAGCACAGGACCCAGTATTTTATTAGTATTTAACATTTGATGATATTGAGTATTAAGCCATAACTCTGAGGCTATTGACACCAGAAAAAAAAATGTTATATTATCCTCTAATAACCTTGACTTTTGACATAGCTATTCTTAGTTTTAGCTTATGTTACTGACTTCTTTCATTCTGTTTTCTTCTGAAAAAAGTAAGAAGACATCAACAAGTGTGCAATCAGTAAATCAGCATCTCTCTCGTAGGAGAGGAGAGATATTATATGTTTTGGCAATAAATTATAAACATTTCCCTAGGAAATACAAAAAGAAAGCCAATTTAATAAACATATAGCATTTATAATATTCAGCAACTAAAAAATTTAGTAGAAAGATGAAAATATGGACAAAGACCATAGTTTTATAACTTCTTAGATTCAATATCACAGATATAAAAGCACCAAAATTCACCTTTTTAACTTAATTTTATCTCTTGGATATGCTTTGTGGAAAGTTCGGTGTACTGTGTACTTACTTATCTTAAGTGATAGAAAAAAGAAAATTCTGTATTTTCATAAAATTTCGATTTCAGTATTTCAGAAGCAGGCTTGAAGAGTCACATGGGTTAATGGACTCTTGATGAGTGATTTTTATGACTCTCTTTTTGTTAACAGATAACAAGAAATCTCATCAACAGAAACATTTTCAAGTATGTGAACATGAACGCATCCAAAGAAGTGAGCAGTGTCTTTGATATTCATTCAATTAGACATTGATTCACTATTCAGACCAAGTCAGACAATTTAATTCCAACAATGACTTTATTTGTTCATTTATAAATCAACAGAATTTCATTTAAAAAAGAAAAGCCAAAACCCAAATAAATCATTCTTTGTTATTGACCTCAAGGTCCTTTCTGACTGAGAATTTTATTAACAATTTTAAAATTTGTAAAGAAATGAAAGATTAAAATAGGGTGCAAGTCAAATTGTGATTCCTCTTCATCCTGTCATTATCTGAAGGTTTTTGTGGTGAAAGTAAAAGATAATTTGCTGTATTGTAGAACTGAATTCTGGAAATACATGAAGGTATGATGCAAACAATTCTAGGTAGAAAATAGATATTTTGGTTTTAGTCTTGGTTGTAAAACAGCTAACTATATGACTTTGGAATGCGATTTCATTTAGTTATTAAATTTAATAATCTATAAAATGAAGTAGTTACTAGATATATTATTTGCAAACAGTTTTTGCACATGAAATTCTCTGCAGCCATGAAGATGCACCACCCAGATCTTTCTTCAAAAGAACTTTCTCCAATGTAATTAGCTGACAAGCCCCAACTGCTGTGCCTTTAAAATCTGGTGCACTGTTTATGCCAAGGCCACTTTCTTCCTGGGCTTCCAGTGACTGAGAAGGATATGACTTAAGAACTGTGTCATTTGTGCCTTTATGAAGGTAAATTCTTCTATCATGAAGTCTTTACTCAGAGTCTCTCCATCAGGCTGGTGGGAGTGTCTCAGAGTTGAACTGTAGTCTGAGGCTCTTAACCACTCAATCCTACCACCTTCCTTCTCTTTCTTCACAGGTATCAAGTCAACATCGTGGTCTGGTGGTCTGGAGCTCTCCCGTGTGGCAGCTCTGAGAATGAACTTCACACGCTTCCAACTGCAGGGAGAATAATGGACCAAGGGCTCCATCTGCTGTGCTCTGACATCCATTGCCAAGTTTGCAAGGAGACTACATTTTCTGTGGGATGTTTCCTGCCAATGACTGACAGATGTTAAAGCACGCCCATTCCTGGAAGCCACAGGATGTCTCTGAAGACCAACTTTAGCTCGCAGACTCCATGAAGATCTTGTCAACCTTCTCTTAATGATTGCACATCTGTCTGAGATGCCTCCATTCAACTTTCCCTCTCACTTTCCCTTGCTGTGTGTGCTGTGCTCAATCACTTCAGTTGTGTCCAACTCTTTGTTACGCTATGGGCTATAGCCCACCAGGCTCCTCTGCCCATGGGATTCTCCAGGCCAGAATACTGGAGTGAGTAGCCTTTCCCTCCTCCAGGGGATCTTCCCAACCCAGGGATCAAACCTGCATCTCTTGCATTGGCAGGCAGGTTCTTTACCACTAGCACAATTTGGGAGGTCCCTCCTTCCCTTAAGATAGAACTTTCATTATGGTCTGAAGGCTCTTCCAGCCCTATGTAGATCCTTGCCCATTTTCTTTCAGGCCACAATTTCCACTGTAAAATCCTGGTTTTTTAATTCAACCTTGGCATCTGCTTCTCTGAGGATTCAGAGACCTCATGCCATCTATTCCTGTTTCTCCCACATTTATCTTTTACAGGTGTTTTGCCCAATCAGTATTTTACACTCTTAGTTCCGTACTAGTATATGCTTTCTAGAGATCCAAAACTGACACACATTCTTTCTTTGGATGAAATTCAACAGGAAAGCTCAATGTTGGAAGTCATAAAATGGGTCTTTTCTTTTGAGGCAAAAGTCGAGGTCCAGACAGTTCCTTATGCCCTGTCACTTTCACCCCTTCTTTGCCTGCAGTGGAAACTCCTGAAACATCTTTGAGACAAGTTTTAGGTTGTGGGAAGACAGTTTAGAAACTCCTGAATAAAATGGCCTAACACATTAAATACCATAATTTTGTAACATCTGAATGTCTTAATTGGAGTGCATATATAAAGCCTTGCTAGTGCTCCCCCAAATCTGAAATTTTACCACCAAAGCCAGGCCATGGTAAAGTGTCGCCTGACAGCAGCCACAAAAATTGGGGCACCAGACAAGAGTATAAACTCCTTTCTAGGAGACACTAGCAAGCTGGAATGAGATTGAAGGAGAGCACAAAAATGGTGTCCATCAGCCTTGTTTCTGGAGAGCCATTCTGTAGGCCCCTATGTGTATGCCAAACCAGAACCCTGGCCCTCAGGCCAAAACCTAGATAAGCAAATAGGCTTTTTGCACAAAAAGACTGGGCTGTGTTTCAGCTGGCCACCTGTACAGTGTCCTGGAGGTGGTAGGTAGCCTGCTAAGAGCAAATTTTCCCATTGTTATAGTTCCTTGGGACCCAGGAACACAAACTCGCTGGTCACCAGGGCCAGGCCATTGAGGAGTGTCCCCTGGGCAGCAGCTGCAGAACCTAGGGACCAGAAATGTATAAAAGCTCCCTTCTAGGAAATACAGGACCTCTGCAGCATGGCTCAGGGAGAATGGGAGGATGGTGCTTACAGGAAGGTGGCCAGGAGAAGAAGAAAAGACAGACCTAAAAACAAACAAACAAACAAACAAAACCTTTAGAGATGCCCATGACTGGGTGGGAGTAGAGGAAGATGTGTCCTTGGGGAAAAAAGAAAAAAAAAAGTAAAGTACCTGCAGGTGGTGTGGAGGTGAAGGAAAAAAAGAAAAAGAGACACAGGACTGGATTTATTTATTTGGTTGCACGAGGTCTTTGGGGCTCATGAGATCTGGATCTTCCTTGCCCCACACAGGATCTTTACTTGCGACTTGTGAACTCTTAGTTGCCATGTGTGGGACGTAGTTCCCCGACCAGGGATCAAACACGGCTCCCTGCGTTGGGAGTTCTGAGTCTTGGCCACTGGACTACCAGGGAAGTCTCAGGCCTGGAATTTATTAAATAAATTAATCAAATATTTTACAAATTTAAGACACCTGTGGGGAGGAGAGAAAAAAAAAAACAAAAAACAGAGAAAACGATGGCACCCCAGAGCTAGAGCAAGCAGAGGGAGACGCCAAAGATGCCGCCCCGGTGTCCTCTCTGGTGGGCATCCAGAAGCCCTTGGAAGTACGTGTTAAGTTGACACCTGCCCCTCAGGCTGCTTATATATCAGTAAATGAGCCTCTTTTCTCCTGATGCCTGGTTGCATGAGCCGCTACAACTGTGCTGGACATGAGGCGGGTGAATCGGAGCCTGCGGGCAGTTTGCGAGTCCCTTCTCAGCCTGTTACTACCTGGGGGATGTCTTGGACACAAACCCCATCGATTTTCAAAGCTAGAGGTTTGGGGCGGGGGTTGTCTCTCAGGTGCTGGTCTTACAAGCGAAGGTGCCCAGTGTGGGGTTCAAATCCTTTGCTCCTTAGGGACGAAATCCCCTGTTTGAGTACCGTCTTGAGTTGCTACATACTCCAGGAATGGGGATTTCGGGGAGACTGTGTCCCAGCCTCTCCTACATGCCTGAACATAATGTTTCTTGTTTGCCTAGTTTGAACTTGTCGTGCTTCCAGCCTTTGGATTTCATTTTAGAGAAATTAAACCAGAGCTGCCTCTTGTCACTAGAGAATTTTCATTTGATTTAATCTCATATTTTTTTGTTAGACTTGTCTCTAATTCTCTGTGGTTTGGGATATCAGGCAGATTTGTTAAAAATTCTATGCATGGCATAGAAGGAAAAGAGAAAAAAAAGTTATATGAATTTAGTGTAAAAATCATTCATTTGGAGTCAGCTGTGGGCAAATACTTTTTGAAACTTTAAGGGAATTGAACAGAGATCATTTCACCGTATGACTTAGTGTCTTTTTGTTCATACTTCCATGAGAAGCATTATGTTCAATATCTGAAGTGATTCTCACTGGTTGATGGGAACCTGAGGCTTACCTTAGGCTATTAAAAGGAAATTGATATTAATTCCTATTAAGAGGAAAATGATAGTATTTTATTTGTTCATCTGTTGCTGTGATGTACAACGGCGTGTGTATATGTATGGACGTGTAGTTGAGACTGAACAGAGGCCGGAACAGAGAGGAAGAAAGAAAAGACATAAATTAGGTGAAAAAGACGGTGTAGTGTAGAAATCACCCGGCAAATAGATTTGGGTGGAACATACAATAAGCAGTTCCTAATGAGAACTGTCCTGTTTATGTAATCCATGAGATTTAATAAAAAAGATGGCAACATAATACAGCCTGAGACTAAGGAACTTTCAGATCCTTTGAATAATAAGGATCAAATTCAAAGTTATATTGATGTCACTGATCCCTGCAGCTTTTGATTAGTTTCCTTTCTAGTTTGATCTGGGTTGCAAATTGCTCAGACCCATTCACTATTGTAAGCATTAAAAGGACTTCTTGTTCACATTATTCCAATATGTCATCACTTTTGGGGGTTCATTAGAAAGATAAACATGGTTTATACCTGTGAGTTATAGTCGACTCAGCAGGCATTTAAAACATTAAAGGTATATGTTCCTCTTCAAAAGAAAAGCTGTGCAAGCAGTAACTTTTTATGTCTAGAGTAAGTAGGAATTTATTATGCCTTTGTGGTAGTCGATTAATCACCTGGAGTTTTACATATGATCCTGACTAGGGTAGAAAGGTTTATTCATAAATATTCATTCTTTCTTCTAATTATTTCAGCCTTGTATAGTTAAAATGCTATTAATTTCTTAAGTTGGCTTTAATTTTGGATAATTGAGGAGAATGTTTCTATTTCATTTCCAACATAGACACTATCCTCCCCCCTCAATGAAGCCTTTTCTGACTGCAATCTGTCTTCTCTGATCAGAGTTTAACTTGCTTTCTCTACTATTAATTTGTCACTTTCTACCTTGCACTGTAATTTTCTCAGCCTCTGCATGTATTATCTCCCATATCTTTTGGTATTCACCAGTTCTTCAAGAGTCTTTCATTCATTAACTCTTGTTAAAGTTCTGCAGCATAAATTTCCTCAGCACATCACATGATTTTTTTTTCCTCTGTAAATATCTTGCTTTGTATTTTAACTTGTGACGTATTCTGATAGTGCAAATACGATACTCAATACAACTGAAAATTTCCCACATCTTTCATGATCTTACAAGTCAAATACCACAAACATTAGAGATGAAGGTCATTATTTGCATATTTATATGTAATTTATCCAAATAAGGACATTACATGTACATAAAATATTATTCATCATCTAGATGAAAAACCCGGAGAAGGCGATGGCACCCCACTCCAGTACTCTTGCCTGGCAAATTCCATGGACGGAGGAGCCTGGTAGGCTGCAGTCCATGGGGTCGTGAAGAGTCGGACACAACTGAGCGACTTCACTTTCACTTTTCACTTTTCACTTTCATGCATTGGAGAAGGAAATGGCAACCCACTCCAGTGTTCTTGCCTGGAGAATCCCAGGGACGGCGGAGCCTGGTGGGCTGCTGTCTATGGGGTCGCACAGAGTCGAACACGACTGAAGTGACTTAGCAGCAGCAGCAGATGAAAAACCTACCTGGAAACCTACTTGGCATTCAGTCTGCCAGGTGTATAATATCACTGATCCAATTATTCAAATTCTTCAACTAAATAACTAAAAGAATGTATTCAGAATGCCCAGAAAAATGAATTCCAGAAGATCTCAAGTTTTACACCTTAAAAAGTCATTTCTAGTGATTTTTTATTGCCATACTGCTTGTGCTTCTAATCAGTATTTATTAAATATATACTATAGTAATTTTATAAGTACATGGGATACCACAGTGAAAATAAAAGGTCCTTAGAGTTTACATTCCTGTGGGTGTGGGCTTGTGTGTTGGAGCACAGGTCAGTAGTGAATATGTTAGATGTCGAATTGTTACAAGCAAGAAAAGCAAAATAAGTAAGGGGGTAGAGAGTATCAGATACAGGCACTAATTCACACACGTGGGCAGAAAAGGACCCTATGATAAGGTCACATTGAAGAGAGTGAAGTGAAGTAAGCATTTGCTATTCAAGAGAACAAAGTTCTAAGAACTATAAACAGCAAGTGCAAAAACCTTGAGCATAGACCCTGCTTGGGATGATTAAGGAATCATAGGTGACGTGATACGGTTAACACTAGATTATATTCTGAGTATGATGATAAGCCTTTGATATTATAAACAGACTCAACAGAGTCTATTTGAGACATAATCTGACTTATGAAAAGCTTATAATGTTTAAAGCAGCCTTTCAAAATTACTGCACTGATGAAACATCTTTTACACTGTGAAAGTGAACTCAGTAAGTATTTAAAACATTAAATATATGTGCTTTTTTCCAAAGTAACATATGCGTATTATCACATCTAAGACCATGAATGTTAGGGATTAATTAAAAACTGCAAAGATTGTTGATTTGCTATTTTTTGTCACTGTCTTCTTTAAGTGATGGTAACACTGGAGCTGAGGACTGTGGAATTTCAAAAGGCTTTGGCAACCTCCAGGTCACCAAGAGGTTGGTGCTAGGAGTGACTGCTGCTGCTGCTACTGCTGCTAAGTCGCTTCAGTCGTGTCCGACTCTGTGCAACCCCATAGACGGCAGCCCACCAGGCTCCGCCGTCCCTGGGATTCTTCAGGCAAGAGTACTGGAGGGGGGTGCCATTGCCTTCTCCAGGAGTGAATGCTAAGTGATGCTAAGTGAGTTAAGAGTTCATTTTGAATCATTTACTTGGCATAAGTCAGCTATACGACCACAGGCAATCTTTTGTCTCCTGTATGCAACCAAAAACTCTGAAAACCATGTGCTATCCGCAGTTAAGAGACATTACTGCCAAATGAAACTTGCACTACCAAATAATATGAACAAAAATATTAGAGGAATTCATTTGGCTCTGTTGGACCAATTGTTCCCTCCTCCAGCAGAAGTCATGAGGCAGAGCTCTGGTCCCGTGCATTTTGGTCTTTTCCAACTGATGTGGGAGAAAATTTTTATCAAGGCAGCCACTAACTTCTTTAGTTACAATGACAAAGACTGAGGCACATAGCAAAAGACATGAATAAAGAGATGAAACTCTTGTAACTCTGGCCACAAATAAGAGATTCTCGGGACACAAGATTGGAGCCAAAGTAACCATAGTAGCTACATGCATTCATTTATCTATCCAAGATATATTTCAATTCAAAGTATATTTCAGTTCAGTTCGGTTCAGTCGCTCAGTCGTGTCTTTGCGACCCCATGAGCCACAGCACGGCAGGCTTATTAAGTGGCTGATGTGTTAGTACCTGAAGACACTGTAAGGTGCAGTGATCACCAAGACGGAGCAGGCACTCGTGCACCTACATTCCATAGTGTTTTTCATCCCCACTTTCCTCATTCAAACTGCCGTCAAGACAGTCGCAGAGGAAAATACGTCTTTATGAGGGGGTTAGGAGCTCTTGTTTTGGAAGGAGGGATACAAACACTATGAAACAGAGGCCAGCTGGTGTGTTTGTTTAAAATCAAAACATTAGGTAATCGTATTAGCTCAGTAGTTGCTCATTTTTAGGTGTATGTTTGAATCACCTGTGAAACTGAAAAAAATCTCAGTGCTGAACTCCAAATTAGTGAAATCAGCATGCCTGGGTTGGGTGGGGCACAAGCATCGATAATTTTAAGGGCGATCCAGGTGATCTGAATGTGTGTCCAAGACTGAAAACCGATGCAGTAGCTTCAAATCTGTCTTGTGTTGTCCTGGGTATTTTCCTGGGCAAGTGTATACTCCAGAACATGTGTCTACATGTATATCTGTATGCACCACAGAGGTATATATGTATGTGTATCTGTATGTAAATGATACCGTAGGATATTTTGTAGGATTTTCCTTTACTAAATACATCCAAGCTCTTCTGTAAGATGTGGTAATTTGGTATAATTAACATCGTATTTGATGTTACTTCAGAGAAGAATCTACCTGAAGCTACATACACTCTACAGTAATAAAAAAAAATGCCAGCGTTAGTTTATAACTGCATGTGCACTCAGTCATTCAGTTGTGTCCAGCTCTTTGTGACCCCATGGACTGTAGCCCACCAGGCTCCTCTGTTTATAGGATTTTCCAGGCAAATATACCAGAGTGGGTTGTCATTTCCTTCTGTAGGAGATCTTCCTGACCCAGGGATTGAGCCCTCCTCTATTGCATCCCCTGCATTGGGAGGCAGATTCGTTACTACTGTGTCACCTGGGAAGGCCTAGTTTCTGACTAGAAGTTATTATCTCTGCATTAAATCCATGATCAGATGATTTATTTTCCTATTAAAAAAATAGCATCACTTCTCAAAAGTTAGACTTACTCTTCAAATAACATGAAATTGTTTTTGTTATTATAACTGTTTCCCATTCAATTATTAGATGTTGATGTTACTATTTCTTATCAAGCAAACATTATTTGCTATAGTACTTATCTATTGAAAGCCTCATTCTTGCCTGTGATTAATAATGTGTAAAAACAGTGTACACAAGTATTACTAACACCATCCGTTAACCAGCACTGCTGTCTCTATTTGTCTCTTTTTCTCGAGTAGAAGGGCTTCCCTGGTGGCTCAGATAGTAAAGAATCCGCCTGCAATGCGGGAGACCTGGGTTTGATCCCTGGATTGGGAAGATCCCCTGGAGAAGGAAATTGCAACCCACTTCAGTATTCTTGCCTGAAGAATCCGCATGGACAGAGGAGCCTGGCAGGCTACAGTCCATGGGATCACAAAGAGTCAGACATGATTGAGCGACTAAGAACCTTAAAGTTCAGAGAGACGTCTCAAAAAATAGTTTCCACGTTTCTCTGTCTTCTGCCAAAGTGCTGGCATGATGACCCCTTTAGTCTCTCCCAGCTCTCACAGTAATGGCTACAAGCACAGCCAAACATCAGGAAGCAGCTTCTTCAGGAGCTTGAAAAAAATCAGGTCTCATTAAACAATAAGGGAATGGGCCACACAGCTCACTTATTTCCTCTGCCCTTGGAAAAATGCAGATTCCTTGGTGTAAAGTAGAGAAGCAAATCAAAACTAAATTACCTCTGTGTAAATAAACCATGTGACACCAATAATTAGGAAGCTTGAGTGTAAGAACATGGCCTGCTATATGAAAAGACCAAGATTTACTTCCAGATCAGCTGAGAAACATCTTTAAACTCTTTGATGATACAAACAAAACCTTTAAGCAGTTTGATCCTAAGCCTTCTCGTCATCCTTCCACCAGGACTCCAGCTGTGATTTGTCAGATTTTATGGTGTTATTATCAGATCTGGACTGATGGTGCTAATTATTCCCCTAAGGATGCCAGGATTTAATCATGCAGAAACAATATTTTACTTCTATTAAAAGGATTTTTAGAAATTTGTTTCATCATACTGTCTCTATAACTTACTGTTTTTTTATTTATTGTATTAGAAAATGCAGTTAATTGTGTTGATACTATTTTTGGATTCATGACAAACAAGTATTTAAATGGGGTGGTATGTATAAGCATGAATAGACCATACATGGGTTGTTGCTGAAAAAAGTCTGTTGCTTTTTGTTTCTTTCTTTATTTATTTTTACATTTGTAGGGTAAAAACCTACAAAGAACCTCCAACCTATAAAGAACCTCCAACCAGCTTGATTTTGTTGCTGCTACCACTGCCAGATATAGCAGAGCTGACATGTTGCTCTGAGTTATGTCCTAGCAATTTTTGCTCATGTTGTAACTTAGCTTCACCACATTAGTTCAGTCAAGCAGTTCTGTGGCCTTCTTGATGTGTTCCATATTTACACAGTTGTAAATATTCTGTAAAGAATTGTGTACAATAGTTATTGCTTCTGAGGTTATGACATAGGTTCATTCTAGGGCTAAGACTTTTTTATTGGTAAACAGTTCCCAAAACTTAACTATGCATGGTTATCTTGATAAAACAATGTATAAACTAAATATGTTTAAGGCACGTGAACCAAATCAAAACAAAAAATGATGTCAAGCCTTCCCTGAAATTTCCATCAGTAGGTTAACAAAGTTGGGTATTTACTAGGCAATGTAGACCAGTGTGTCTGAATTATAATGTGTCCATAAAATACCTGGGAATATTACTAAAATTCAGATTCTGATTCAGAAGGTTTAGAGTGGGACTGAGATGCTGAGCATGTTTCAAAGCTCTCCAGTGATACTCATGTTGCTTGTCGAAGAACCACACTTGGAATAGAATGGAACTAGGGAACTGATTTCACAACCAGATTTTTAGGCTCTGTACCTCACTTTGTAAATCAGAATTTCCACAGAAATCTGATTCTTCCTTAATTCCTCTATTAATTCTGATGAGTCCCTATGTTATAGACTGCAAACCATGAGACCCAATGTAAAGAACTCAATGGGAAAAGTCAGCATGTAATTCCTAATTTATTTCTCTAATATCTAATTTCCTCTTAAACCTTGGTGGAAGTTCATCAAATTAAGCACTCCTGAGAATTAGGCTTTTAAAATCAAAGGCTGCTTGGGAATGCAGTGCTCAGTCAGGAAACACCTTAATTTCTAAACTGTACCCCAGAGCCAAGGTAGAAAACTGCTCAGAACAAAGCTCTGGAAGCACATGGATACTGTGATGCCAGAAGACTCTGAAAATGCTCTTCCTGACTCCCTATCCATTTTTCTTCTCACAGCAGTTTAGAGCAGCCTTGGGTCTGAGGCTGAATTCCCAGGGCAACTAACTCTATCATGTACTATGTTTCTTAATGTAAGATATTAATCTATGTTCAAAGTACTATTTGAATTCGAAAAATCTTACAGTTTAGTTTCAATATTATGCCATATCATTTTACTCAAAGACAGTGTGAATAGAGAAATAAAGACATAATCCTATGGCCCAAATAAATACTTTTCTAGGTATTCTTTTATTATTTAATATGTACATATATCTTAAAATAAAATTTTGATAGTATCTTAAGTAATTAGTTTTAAATTCTAGATATGACAATAGTGTTTAGTTCAGTTCAGTCACTCAGTTGTATCCAACTCTTTGTGACTCCATGGACTGCAGCATGCCAGGCCTTCCTGTCCATTGCCAACTCCCCGAATTTACTCAAACTCATGTCCATAGAGTTGGTGATGCCAACCAACTATCTCATCCTCTGTCGTCCCCTTCTCCTCCTGCCTTCAATCTTTCCCATCAGGGTCTTTTCAAATGAGTCAGCTCTTCGCATCAGGTGGCCAAAATACTGGAGTTTCAGCTTCAACATCAGTCCTAACAACGAACACCCAGGACTGATCTACTTTAGGATGGACTGGTTGGATCTCCTTGCAGTCCAAGGGACTCTCAAGAGTCTTCTCCAACACCACAGTTCAAAAGCATCAATTCTTCGGTGCTCAGCTTTCTTTATAGTCCAACTCTCATCCATACATGACTACTGGAAAAACCATAACTTTGGCTAGACATACCTTTGTTGGCAAAGCAATGTCTCTGCTTTTTAATATGCTGTCTAGGTTGGTCATAACTTTTCTTCCAAGGAGCAAGCATAAATAGTATTATGGTTATATTTTTAATAGAGTCCTTTCATTTTAGAAATACATACTGAAATATAAATGGAATGATATCTGGAACTTATCTAAAAATATGGGAAATTAAGCAGTAGGAATAGAAATGAAACAAAATTGACCATGAATTATGAACTATTGAAGATGTATAAAGGACATGTGAGGTGTCATTATATTCTTCTATCTACCTTTGTACATGTTTAAATTTTTCTTCAATAAAATGTAAAAAAAAACTTAGCTCACACTGTATCTATACAGCCAGAGAAATCTTTCTGAAGGAAGATCCAGTCATATTTTTTCCTTTCTCATATTCTTTTGTAGTTCCATTTCTCTCAAACTTTAAACAAGTTAATTAAGCTCATATGCCCTGTAGATTCTTGCCCTTGTTCAGGTCTTCAGCTTTGTGTTACACCATGTCTCTCTTTTTCTAAGTTGATTTACTTGCACATTCTATGACATGTTTTTTGGCTCTGAAGCCACATTTTAGTTTTTGTCTGATACACCTTTCTTTAAACTCTAATCCCAGTTTTTTTATAATTTTTTTAAATTTATGGTTTCCCTTTGATTACTTTTTTTTTTTGTAACTTGGTGACTGTATTTGGTTGACACATTTTTAATCTTCTCACATAACTTTTATCTCCCTTCTTCTACCTTGTTTTCTTTCAAAACTTTTTGATATTATTACTATCACCAATTAAGCATAAAGCAGTTGAATTTTGCTTTCAGTATTAATGGTATTGTTAATTCTGCTATTACTGTTTAGTAATAGCGTTACTGTTACTGCATGCAGTCATTAATGCATGACTGCATTTTTTTCTTATGTCAGTCATCCCTTTGTTCAGCTTATTGTGATATTTGGTATCAAGCCTATGTATTTTTTTTTAATTTTATTGACAGTGAAAATGAGATTTTAAAATTTCTGTTTTATCTACTACATTATTTTTACATGTTCCTCTTAAATGTGCATTTTTAGGGCAATGCTTTTCTCATCTTAATTCACAGAACCTTTTCATTGATTCTGACTTGGATTGGGTTCCTGCAAATGGAGTCTGAGATGGGAATTTTCATTGAGTTTCATTGAAGAGCATTCTTAGGAACACCACTTCTGAGATGTGAAGAAAGCAGAATTGGGCAGGGGTAAAAAATGTTACAGTGTAGTTGCAAAAGTGACTTCAGCTGTGCCACAGTTTACCTTGAGAGTAGTCTAATGTGGAGGCAAGGGTGCCAGGTCCTGTATACCCACCCCTGCACTAGTAAGAAAGAGCTATTCAGGGAGTGGATGGAGCTTTGAGAACTCAGCAGCTGAAGACCTATCAGGTGGGAGATTAAGCGTCTTACACATTAAGGATAGTGCATCGGAATATCGCTACTGTCCACTCGGATCCAGTTGCTTCTTTTTGTAATTTCAGACTTCCTGGGACAACTATCTGAGGATTCTGGTTTGTCTCATTTTCTGGGGAAACTTAAAAGTTGAAGATTAGTAAGATGGATGACAATCTTGATTGCTGCAACTGACCTAAAACCTCATCATCCTCTTCCTTTAGATTCCCCATTCTTATGGATAGCACGTGTGCCGCTCTCAGAGGCATACCTGGTAAAGTGACCCAGACCTAACCCCCCCCGGTCACCATGTCCTTATGGGGCCATGGCTACTGTATATTTTTTCGTTTGTCACTATACTTGGTCAGCAGAAAACCAAAAGTGCCAACTGAGTGCCTCCCTGTTCTGTGATAGAGCAGCAGCCTCTTCTTGACCCAGTCACGTATTCTGGCCAGAGTCTTCTTTCTTTGTATGCTTTACTTTCAGCAAGGGATCCTGAGGAGGTTGGGTGGCACCCACAGCTTAATGTTCAAGAGAACTCTTCCTCTGTCCCATGTTGGGAGCATTTTCTTCTCTGGGAGCCAGGACGTGTGGATCAGCATTCCTCAACCTTGATACTATTCACATTTGGGCCAGATACTGTGTTCTGGCGGACTTTCTGGTACAATGCAGGAGATTAAGTAGCATCCCTATTCTCTAACCTCTAGGCACCAGTAGCATTTTCCAATTATGACAACAGAAAATATTTGTAGACATTGCCACATGCACCACCGGCCCATCCCAGCAGAGGCAACAAAATCATTTCCAATTGTTCTAGGCCCTCAGAGCCTACATTTGAGGGAATGAGGAACACAAATTGCCCAGCTGCCTTACTGGGAGTGACAACACTTGGCTGTAACTTGGTTCCAGTAGCCATGCACCCTAGCATTTTAGTAGAAAATAAAATTCATTAATTTAAGGTATATACTGTGTCCTCATAGAAAGTGGCACAGCATAATGTCTCTAAATTGGCCTTGCAGCTGAACCTTAAGAAAACCACCCTTCACTCTATTTCTGAATACAGAGCCTCACGGCAGTGCAGGGACCAGTGGGAGAATTCACACGGTGGTTCTATGGACCTTGTAGACACATTGTGAGCAAGATCTTGGCACAGACTTCATTTAATACCAAGTCCTGATACACCTGTCTAACAGTGGCACCATGATGACATTTTGGGACCTGGGTTATCAATTCAGACCCTGTATCCTAGGTCTAAAATCCCTACTCCTCTCTCCCAGTTCATAGTTTCCAAGTAGATGGTCGTGAGTTTCTTTAGAAAAGTACTGAAGATGCCATTGCCATACAAACTTGGTAACTGTAGAATTCTTCTTTATGGTGGGCATGTGGTGCCTCTCCCTCTATCCCAGTTGTAGAGCTGGTTCATGTCTAGAAATGGGACCTGAGAATGTGACATTTTATTCAGGGGTGGGGGTCTGCCCTTAGATTCCTCATCATCCATCTTCAATTTTTTTTTTTTTTGATTGTATAGTTTAAGCAATGTGCTTGTTGGCTTACCTGTTATCATGTGCCTCAGAACATTGTGTTCTATTTTTTCAATAGCTCTCTAGGTCCGGATCATAGCTGCCACTCAGACCTTGCTACTCATCATGGTAATTGCTCCCACCTGAATTCTTGAATGCTGATAGTTAAGTGCTGCCAGATGGACTCTATTATTTCAGGATACTTATTACTTTCAGGGACCTCTGTTCTGAATCAGCATTTTCTACAGGAGCCTAGCCTATGGAGGACAAACACCAGGGAGCTTCTCAATGTTTCTGACTCACTAATAAACTCCTATCTGCTTTGATAGAGTTATTTTTTGGCACTTGCATTCAACATACTTGCTGGTGTGCTTTTCAGCCTTACCTATTTTAGCCATGGCATTGTACACAGCTGTTTGAGTGTTTGGAGACTGATATGGAACAAATGTTTGTGTCCTCTCGAAATTTATATGATCAAGACTTTAATTCTCAATGTGATATTATATGGAGGCGGGGCCTCTAGGAGGTGATTAAGTTTAGGTGAGGGTATGAGGGTCGAGTCCTCAAAATGGGATTAATGTCCTTACAAGAAGAGGAAGAGATGTTACAGCTTCCTCCCTCTGCCCTGTGAGGATACAGGCAGGAAGGCTGCCATCTGCAAACCAGCAAGAGCGCTTCAGCAAAAATCATTCTGCCTTCACCTTGATACTGGATTTTCCACCTTCTGAAACGGTGAGAAAAGTTTGTTAATTCAGTCACTCAGCCTGTGATGTTTTCTAATAGCAGCCCTAGCAAACTAAGCCCTTTCTCTAGCATGTAGAATAAATCACCACTTTCTCCAAACATCCAAGGCTATCCTAATAGTCTGTTAGAACTGTTACATGGGGTCCCTGTCAAAATACCAAATGTCACATTCTTGCAGAATATTATCCAACTTTATGCCTCTCTCATTGATTCTGCAGCCATAGATGTTCTCTTATCTTTCTCTGATCTGTATGTTACTTGGATTCTACATCTTTGGAGTGTGTTCCTTTTCCTCCCTTAGCAGGTGAATTCGGATAGAATTTTTTATGCTAGGAGAGAAAATCAGACATTGCTAAACATTGCTAAAGATAGACCACTTACATTAAATAAGGTTGTGATACCAGACACTAATTTGAGAAAATCAGCCAGGTAGGTGAGCTGTCCCGGGAAGCCCAAGTGTAGGCTTCTTATCAGAAATCCCCTGGGGATGTTTTCAGCGTCCTTTTTCTCATCCTTCCAGGCTCTCTGGTAAGCTGCTTTAGCACCTTGCTGGACTCACCCAAGGTTTTCTTTTATGATTTATTTACTGATCCAAAGGCAGCTCTCTTTCTTAATGGAAATACATTGAGGAGAAAGGGGGGAAATGTCTATAGTATGGAGGACCATTCCAAATAATTTGAAAATTAAGCCTACGTACAAACTTTCCCTAGTGAATTGCACCATTATTCCACACAAAACAAGTATTGCTCCATACTTGATATACTGCATTTGCACTAATTCTAGCAATAGATTATAAAAATATACCGCTTAAAAATAATGGAAGCATTCATTACAAAAAGCTTGATTATTTAGATATGAGCTCTAAACACCTTAGAAATTATGATGCATATTGGATTGAATCAAAGTCTAAAGATAAACATTCTGGAACAAAATTTCCACTCAAATCCTGTCAGGTATTTCATGTATATGATTATTTTTCCAAAGGTGCTGAAATTGGGATAACCTAAAGAATTTTATAAAATGACAATTACTAGATTTTCCATTTTAAACAAAGCAGTCTGACTCTATGTAGCTATAGTTTGAGAAAAAAAATGATACACTTACTTATCTATAATCTCAAATTCAATAAGTAATCTCAAATTCAATAAGTAATCTCAAATTCAGTAAGTAACAATGAGCAGTTCAGACTGAGTCTTAGAAAGATGGTTGAGGAAATTCATCAGAGATCTGTTATTATTTACAAAAGTAGGCATTTCTATATCATGTTTACTTTTTTAAACTTCTTATACAAGCGGGAAGACTAGTACTAGGCCCTCAAAGGAAGAGAGAAAGTCAATTCAGAATAAAAAACAGAAATTCTGTTTGAATGCCCCCTTTCTTTACTTAGATATAAATTATATCCTCTCCCCTAGCATACATTAGTCAAGTCTATACATAGAAATATTTTTCTCTTTTGCTCTATATTAAGATTTTATTTAATGAAACATTTCTGTAACTGAGATTTTTAGTCGATACATATTGTCATTTTCTTTCACAAACACAAACAGTGCTAATTACGATATAATCAAGGTACTGTTCTAAGTGCTTTACTAATATTATGTCATTTAATCCTCAGTACTCTGAAATAGAGGCATCCCTGGTAGCTCAGTTGGTAAAGAATCCCCCTATAATGCAGGAGACCCTGGTTCAAATCCTGGATTGGGAAGATCCCTTGGATAAGGGATAGGCTACCCACTCCAGTGTTCTTCGGCTTCCCTGGTGGCTCAGATGGTAAAGAATCCATTTGCAATGTGGGAGACCTGGGTTTGATCCCTGGGTTGGGAAGATGCCCTGGAGGAGAGCATGGCAACCCACTCCAGTATTCTTGCCTGGAGAATCCCCATGGACAGAGGAGCCTGGCGGGCCACAGTCCATGGGGTCCCAGAGAGTCGGACACAACTGAGTGACTCAGTACAGCACAGAACACTAAAATAGGCACTATGTGATACCCGTAAATTACAGAGAAGGAAACAGGCACAGAGCAGTTAAATAATTTTCTGCAGGTCACACAACTAGTAATTGGCAAAACTAGAATTTAATCCAGGAATTCCTCTCTGGAGTCCATACTCCTAACCATTGGACATGCTAGTGGAAGGATAAATTATAAAGCTAGAAATTCTTAAATTTTATTTTTCAAATTTATAGCAGAAGTAAAAATCAATCTAAAGAAACCATACCTGGTTCACTGTTGCTCTCTCTCCACTTGTTCTATAGTCACTCAAAATGTCTCCAGCATGTACATGCTGAACCCATATAATGCTGCATCCTGATGCCCAGTATGTTAACCTTCTCTTTATCATGCAGTAAAGCTGTGGTTTTTCAAGGAAGGAGAGTCCAGGAGCTGTGCTTTTTGAGTTCACATCCTGGTTTTGCCATTTACAAACCTCGTAACTTTATGCAAGATTTTCCCAGTATTTTAATCAGTACTGCAGATTAGTTCTATTTCAGTCTAAATTTGAATTATACTATATCACATACAGAGTACATTTGTTCATGTTAAGGAGGCATTTGCTGTCCTGTGTACTATGGCCCTCACTTCCTTTTCCTGCCTCTCATCCCCACTCTTTCTCATGTACACACACACTGGTCCTGTCACACCAGCGAAGTTATTTATCCAAAGACATTCTGATACTTCTGTGCTGGTAATCATGCCTTTCTTGGTGCTTGGATGCCCTCTTGAGTAACTACTCTTGGCCTAGGCCGCATTTAAAACTTCTCTGTGAAGCCTATTCAGTTCTCTGGAGACAATTTATTATTCCTTCATCTGTGTTTCAAAGGCATACCACTTACAATCTTCCAATAGTTCTAATTACCCTCCATTGTGTTTGATAATTAGTTGTGTACCTATTTGTGTCACTGTGTAGGAAGTGAAGGCCTTGTACTCTCCTCTATACCAAGAACAATGCCTTGTGTGTTAAGTTCTCAATAAATATCACATGTACAAAATATGAATTGAACACATAATGACTCCTCAAGGACAATTTTAAAAAGGTAGCTGTGTCAGAAATACAGAAGGGAAACAAAACCTTAATATTTACATTGGAAAATTGGTTGGCATTCAACTTCTAAAAACAATTCTGGAAAAAAAAATAATATGAAGCAGATACTCAGTTAATAGGAGCAAGATGGAAAATGCTATTGCCAAGCCATATTGAAGAGTAATCAAGCTCTTTAATTTGAGCAGAAGTCTGAAGCATGATTAAGTTAACCAAAAAGAAAAGACCAGTGTTATTTTGACTGAATTGAAAACAGAGTGTGGGGAAATTTGTGTTTTCCCCTTGGAGAACCGGCTGCCTTTATTCCCTCCATTAAGCCAATTTTGTGCCAAAACTTAGCTGATGTTTCAGATCTTTATTGGTACCTCTGTCCCCATTCAGTTTTATCTATCCCTGGCATCATTACTGTTTTGCTCTATTCTTTGCAAAGTAGTTGCTTACTCACCTCAAATTTTGTGTTGATAAATGTTAGTATAATATTTTCCCTTATATTAAATGCATATTGCATAGAGCTTTATGGATTTAGCTGCTCAATTCAAGATAAACTAAGGGTTGGATTTCTCTTAGACTGACCATCTTGTATGGTCAGTCATCAAATTCAGTGTCTTCTCTATGTCAGCCACCATGGGGCACAGCATTGTCAAAGTAAAGCCCTAATCAGTATCCACCTGTAATTCACAATGGAGTAAGGAAGGCAAACGTGAGTGTAGATGAGATACAAGTTATAGAATAATGCTTTGTGTTTGCAATAGAGTTTACAGCCTATTTGTAGGAATAGAAGTATTGTTTTAAAAGGGATGTTTCAGTTCAGCTGCTCAGTCATGTCCGACTCTTTGCGACCCCATAAATCGCAGCACGCCAGACCTCCCCGTCCATCACCAACTCCCGGAGTTCACTCAGACTCATGTCCATCAAGTCAGTGATGCCATCCAGCCATCTCATCCTCTGTCATCCCCTTCTCCTCCTGCCCCCAATCCCTCCCAGCATCAGAGTCTTTTCCAACGAGTCAACTCTTCGCATGAGGTGGCCAAAGTACTGGAGTTTCAGCTTTAGCATCATTCCTTCCAAAGAAATCCCAGGGCTGATCTCCTTCAGAATGGACTGGTTGGATCTCCTTGCAGTCCAAGGGACTCTCACGAGTCTTCTCCAGCACCACAGCTCAAAGGCATCAATTCTTCAGCACTCAGCCTTCTTCACAGTCCAACTCTCACATCCATACATGACCACAGGAAAAACCATAGCCTTGACTAGATGGACCTTTGTTGGCAAAGTAATGTCTCTGCTTTTGAATATGCTATCTAGGTTGGTCCTAACTTTCCTTCCAAGGAGTAAGCATCTTTTAATTTCATGGCTGCAGTCACCATCTGCAGTGATTTTGGAGCCCAGAAAAATAAAGTCTGACAATGTTTCCACTGTTTCCCCATCTATTTCCCATGAAGTGATGGGACCAGATGCCGTGATCTTCCTTTTCTGAATGTTGAGCTTTAAGCCAACTTTTTCACTCTCCACTTTCACTTTCATCAAGAGGCTTTTAGTTCCTCTCCACTTTCTGCCATAAGGGTGGTGTCATCTGCATATCTGAGGTTATTGATATTTCTCCCGGCAATCTTGATTCCAGCTTGTGTTTCTTCAGTCCAGCGTTTCTCATGATGTACTCTGCATATAAGTTAAATAAGCAGGGTGACAATATACAGCCTTGACGTACTCCTTTTCCTATAAGTATAGTCTTAAAACACAAATTATAATTAGCTTAAGAGTAATAATGGTGGAGGGAGGTATTTTTGGATGACAGAGTGGTTGAGGTAGAGGGAATAGCAGCCTATCTGTAAACTTTAGAAGCCTATACATCTGTCTGAGGGACTATAGAAGAAATTAAACAAGTCTGCACTTTTGCAGAGGAGACACTCAAAGAAAAAATAGGATAATAAAGCTAGTGATAATGGCAAAATAATTTGAGGTCTTCTAATTGACTTCAGAATTTTGACTTGATCCTAAGAGCTATACCTTCTTTCCTCTTACAAAGTCTGGATTCTCCCTGCAGTTATCAAAAGCCATCTCATCTAGCATTTCAAAGACTTTGTTCTTGCAGTCAACACTCTCTCTCCTGAATTATTTTTTTTTGTTTGTTTTCCCTACTGAGTCATGGGCTTCCCTGGTGACTTAGTGGTAAAGAATCCACCTGCCGGTGCAGGAAACGTGGGTTCAATCCCTGGTTTAAGAATATCCCTTGGAGAAGGAAATGGCAACCCACTCCAGTATTCTTGCCTGGGAAATCCCATGGACAGAGGAGCCTGGTGGGCTTCAGTCCATGGGGTCACGAAAGAGTTGGTCACGACTTAGTAACTAAACAACAACTGGATCATTTCTACAAAAATGTGAATGTAACATGAGAGATCACATATTAAAAAATAAAAATTTCATCCCCCACCACCATTTTCTCTGCACCCCTTATGGACATTCATCTATACTATCTGTCTACATATTCTCACCAATCCATACCACGTCAGCATAATTTTATCTGGATTTTGTCCCCATACTACACTAAAACCACTTTGAAAAAGCAATCAGTGACCTTCCTCATATACATGCCTCCTAATCCAGTAGCACTTAACCAGCCTGCAACTCTGCACCATTTATACATTTCTGATGGATGTCAGACTTTGGTCCACCACTGTGTTCCTAACTTGATTGAGTCCATACCTGACTCTGCAGGCAGTTTCATTTGGCCATTGTCACTAGTCTTTGTGAGGTGAAGAGAGTGATGGGGTTCATAGCACACCAACAGCTTTCTTTAAAAATTCTTTTCTGTAAGGGGTGCGATGAATTGGAACATTGGGATTGGTATATATACACCATCAGTATTATGTATAAAACAGATAACTAATGAGAACATACTGTATAGCTCAGGGAACTCTACTCGATGCTTTTGACTTATATGGGAAAGAAATCCAAAAAAGAGGGGATATATTTATACATATAGCTGATTCACTTTACTTAACAGTAGAAAGCAGCACAACATTGTAGAGAGCTATACTCCAATAAAGATTAATTAAAAATTTTTTTTCAATACTCTTCCTGATCTTCCACTCCTAATGTTTGATACACTAAAAATAAGTTTGAGTTGTTAAATAAGTTTTCACCCATGTATATTTGATACTTTTGTATCATTTTCTCACTTTGGGATGTACAATCTCTAGTCTGAATGCCTCACTTAAGCTGAGATGAGAAGATTTCATTTTAATAATTGTTAGACTTTTTTTTTGAGATGGATCACAAATTTTTATTTAAAGCAAAGAATCAGTGTACTTTGGGACCTTCAGTTCAAAACTCCTTAGGAACTCTTTCCTCTCTAATCATAAAGTTGCTGGGTAGTTAGTAGTTGAGAAAATGCCAACACGCCCTAGTGTCCCAGTGAGGACACTTATTAACAGGTGAGTTCCACATATAGGCTCACAGAGAGCAGCATGCTTGCCCTACTCCAAATCTCTTTATATAGAGTAGAAACATATGATGAAAAAACAGGGGAAAATATGGCTGTTCTGCTAATGCACATGAGAGAACCATTTCAGCCACATGGTTAAGCCCATAGTGGACTGAACTTCCTAACTACAGACAAGCCTGCTTTCTGTCAGAGTCAGGCCGTGGTGTGTCATCTTGGGGAAAAAAAAAAAAAAAAAAACACCCTGCAGAGGAAATTTTAAAAACTTAAAATATTGGGACTGGTGCTGAAGCTGAAATTCTAATACTTTGGCCACCTGATGCGAAGAACTGACTCATCTGAAAAGACCCTGATGCTGGGAAAGATTGAAGGCGGGAAGAGAAGGGGATGACAGAGGATGAGATGGTTGGATGGCATCACCAACTTGGTGGACGTGAGTTTGAGTGAACTCCGGGAGTTGGTGATGGACAGGGAGGCCTGGTGTGCTGCGATTCATGGGGTCGCAAAGAGTCGGACACGACTGAGTGACTGATCTGAACTGAAAATATTTGGAAGGAAAATAAATAAGGGAAAGAAAGAGAGATGGCTCAACTGAGTGATTTTCAATTGTTTTTCTTAATAGCAGAACCCAATGTAAACTGCAATATGATTTACCATTTCTGATAGAAGAAATAAACATATATGTGAATTTATATAGTAAGATATATATTTTACATGAAAAGCATAATTATTTTATATGTTAGAAGATAAACTTTATTTTAAAAGGACATCATTTTTGGCACAGTTATAAAGGAGGGAATAACTAGAAACAGCACTGTTATTAGTAGCACTCCAAACGGTTACAGACTTTGAAAGTTTGCATATCTTTTGAAATGGACTATGTCAAAATCACTTAAGAAAAATATAGATTATAAAATGTCACATAAGAATTCTTTAATATTCACTTATGATATTTCTCACTTATATTCATAGTTGGGCTTCCCGGTTAGCTCAGCTGGTAAAGAATCCTCCTTGGAAAGTAGGAAACCCTGGTTTGATTCCTGGGTTGGGAAGTTCCCCTGGAGAAGGGATAGGCTACCCACTCCAGTATTCTTGGGCTTCACTGGTGGCTCAGATGGTAAAGAATCTGCCTGCAATGCCAGAGACCTGGGTTCCATCCCTGGGTTGGGAAGATCCCCAGAGGAGGGCATGGCAACCCATTCCAGTATTGTAGCCTGGAGAATCTGCATGGACAGAAGATCCTAGAGGGCTAGCTACAGTCAGTCCATGGGCTCCCAAAGAATTGGATACAAGTGAGAGATTAAGGACACATGTATTCATAGTTAAATGTTGCCAAATTTCATTCTAAACCTCAGGAATACTGCCTTAATAAGAATAAAAACTTATTACTGAATAAATTTTGGATATGATACATAGAGGGGTTTGATTGATACTCTCTATCCATTACATAATTAGATGCCTATTATTTAATGTTGCAAACCTACCATTACTTAAATAAAAAGTAATGAGTTTTCCTATTAATATTTCATTCTATTTTTTTATCAGATGCACTTACCTTGAGTGTATTTTATAACTTAATTGTTTGCAATGACCAAGACATAAACAAAACAATGCAATTTAACTAGATAATTTTATTTACATCCTAACCCCATACCCATTTAGTTGAAGTGGCTGTCATACTATTGACATTTTGACATGTTGCAGGTATGCCTATACACCAGTGCATCTAACAATATGGCATATATCTATTAATCAAAAGCAATATCCATGCAAGCTCTGTTCCTGCAATTACCCTTTCTTGGACTAATTTATAGAGAAAAATAATGAAAAACTTGGTGAGCTACAGGGATGGAATATGAGTAATGGATTAAATACAAGCAAAGGAAAAGTGAATGCATATATTGTATCCTGCAGTACATCTTGATTTATACTTTGTAATTAATTAGTCAAGTATCTATGATTGTAACATGTCCTACTTTATCTAATGGCACAGCGTACTTCACCTCTGTTGGATTACTTTCTTTTTGTTGACTGTTTCCCTGCTAAACTGTATTTCCCTCTTTATACTTGGCATTTAGTACTATGGGAATAGAACACAGGATAAAAATAATGGCTTTGAACTGTATTAAAATAAACAAAATTATAGCATTAAATATTCTTTTCAATTAAGATAGTATCCAAAATAAATCTTCTTATTCCAGTAGTATAAAGCATTATTGCCTATAAAATACTGATGATAGATAAGTTAATACAATCTTTAGCTGTGGATGAATAGAGTCAAGGAAAAAGAACAGTTTCCCCATTCCAATTGCTCTTTGTCCAATTGCTCATTTCTCCAGTTGGTACTGGAGAAAATAGATTTTGTTTTAAACTTTTAAGAACACATGGGGGGAAATACGAGAATTTGAAATTTCTAACTGGAAACCTAACCATTAGGTGTTTGTCTTTGTTTATGCATGGCAAAATGCAATCCTAGTTTAGCAGTAAAAAGAGTTCACTGGGCTACTAAAAATCTCCTTGTACTTCAAAGAGCTCTTAAATGAACATTTTCACAATTTAAATATGAATAAATGAAACCATGTGGGTTACTTTCCTTTAAATTATACATAAATTTATAAATTAAGGGAAAACATGCACAAAAAAGTAAGTTATAGATTTCTTCATAATCTATTTTGAGGGGTCAATAATGCCATAATGTGTCTATAACTAGTTTAAATATATCTGAAGCAGCAAAACAGTTATTTGCTAGATTGGAATTAAAAAACAACAGCAACAACAACAAACTTTACCTTAAAACAAATCCTCAGGGTAACAAAAGCTGGTTACTGACGGTACATGATAGTGTACCATAAAATGCTACCCAGATCCAGTTTCTCCTTTCTGGGAGTTGATAATGACTCATAGACATTATAAAGAATGTTGATAGTATTTATAGCTTGTACAATGTACCACAAAGTGTGTTTTTTCTTTTCATGACTGGAGAAGAGTCCTAGACACACCAAGTTAAAATCTGTAATGAGAGAGAGGTCCTGTCACATCTGAAAGAGAAATCTGTGAGATTTACTTTTAAATAATGACATGATAGTGGCTTGTAAAGCTAGAGTTTGGAGGGACATTCTAAGTACATGGTGCGCTAATCAAATCAATTCAGTCCACTTCATTGAACACTGGCTATTTTCTGGTGCTACAAGCAAATAGTCCCCACAAAGGGAATGACTGGGGACTCTTTTTAAGAGTCATCTAATGAAGCACTGAATCTTGAAAAGAAACAGAATCAGTTGTATTTTTTGCACCTGAGCCATTTTATGTTCTTCAAATTGAGATAGGAGACAAAATACAATGTGAAGAAGTTTCTAAACAGCAGGAACCATGTCCCAGATAAACTTAGAGAAATGAAGCCCCCATAGACATGTGGCCAACTATAATTATTATATGCGTTTATCCGCACTTCCTTCCCAGCCAGGGTTTTCCTCTGGGTTATTGGTGAAGGTTATTGATACAGGCTTCCAGGATTGTTTTGTGGACTCTGCTTTTTCTCTCATCCGGAATCATATTCTCAAGCTATTTCTTACAACCATTGCCTTAATTCTTTTTTGAACACACTGCTTGGCATTGATGCATGCGTGTACTTGCTTAGTTACTCAGGTGTGTCTGACTGTTTGTGACCCTGTGGACTGTAGCCCGCCAGTCTCCTCTGTCCATGGGATTCTCCAGGAAAGAATACTGAAATGGGTAGCCTATCCCTTCTACAAGGGATCTTCCCAACTCAGAGATCAAACTTGGGTCTCCTGTATTACAGGCAGATTCCTTACCATCTGAGCCACCAGGGAAGCCTTGGTACCTCAATTCAAAATTCAATACCTCAGTTTTTACAGACATCATAAATATCTTATTATAACTAAGTATAAATCAATTAAATTGAGAAAGCATATTTGGTTTTGACATTTCAATTTCAATACAACCAGTTTCCTATTTCTCCTACATTTGTCTAAATGGGATACATTTCCCAAGACTAAGTGTTCTAAAATGAGTTTATAGTCATAGTTTTTGATATATGGGTTCCCCTGACAGGGGAACAGGTCTGTCTTTTAGGAACTCAGAGTCAATTCGCAACCATCAACTTTGTCATCTTTTTCAGAAAAGCACAGGCAAACAATGATAGTTCTTTCTTCAAACACATCAAATAAACTTGTTACCAGGGCCAAACCTAACTGATCTCTAAGGCTTGAAACTTGATCCAGATTCTGATCTCACTGGGAAGGATTGACATATCCAATTTAGACCCAAGCACAAAGCCTCTATTTTAACCACAAATAGCAGTATTCTGGTGTCAATTGAGGCCCTATGGGTCTCACGATTCTCAACAATGAAAAAACATGAAGTTTTGAAAAAAGAAGCTTCATTCTATGTATATTGTTTCCCAGAAGGCATCACTCATTGTTGACTGATGCTGGTATTTGGAAGTGAAAGAGGTATTCATGACCTCTAGTTCTGAGTGAAATATTCTCTTCCCAAAGGAAGCCTTTCAACTCAGTATGAGTACCTGTTTATTGCACTGAGTTTTAAAGAAAGCAGAATAAATGAGACAAGCAGACCTTGGTACATAGTCTTTTTTGCCATCATTATCAAAGTATGTTTGATATCAAGTAACTGAAACCTGCTGGAGCAGGTCTCAACAGGATTTTCTGCAAGGTCATGTGGGGTATCTCATGAAACCCAAAACAAATAAGCACAGCTGGGCTGTCTTAGGATAAGAAATGTTTGCTGGAAAGTCAACAGGGATCGAGGAAGTTACTCTTGAGTTAGTATGGGATTTTATAGTGGTTAAGAGCATAGAATCTGGAACCAGTCCTCTTGAGTTCAAGTCTCAGTTCCTCCATTTGCTTGCAATAAATATTTGAAACATAATCTCTCTGTCTCTAATTTCTTCAGCTATGAAGATTGTTGTAAGATTTAAGAAATACAAAAGTTTTATAGTGCCTGGTACATATAATTGCATTCAATAAAGAGGTACTGCTACTAATAAACTATTTATTGACGATGTAACATTTATTTTATTACCTGTGAGCAATTATCCCTTCAATAATTTCTCTTAGAAAAAGCTATCCCTTAACATGGGAAAGATCCCCTGAAGGAGGGCAGAGCAAACCACTCCAGGATGCTTGCCTGGAGAATCCCCATGGACAGAGGAGTCTGGCAGAATGCAGTCCGTAAGGTCGCACAGAGTCAGACATTACTGAAGTGACTTAGCATGCTAGCACACACATCTCTTAACATAAAATATTAATAAACTGACTCAGTCAAAAAAGATCTGGGGCAATGAGCAGCTAAATAAATTAAAAGAGTAACATTTAAAAAAAGGTATGTGGTACAGAATATCCATGAAATAATGTTTGTATAAAATCAAATACATACACATACGTGGCTTATTTTATGTGGCACAAAAATTCTATGTGAAGTTTTCATTTCTGTGACTTTAATCTGTGTCAGCTACAACTCAGCAAGGTATTATTTGTCCTTTGTCCTTTTAAAAAGTTTTAAAAATGTTTATATCAAATAAAAGCCTGTTATATATAAAAATAAGTAAAGTAGTAAAAAAAATTCCAAATATTGGGAAATCCATTGATTTTATGTATATATGCATGTAATGAAAAGAAGAGAAGCAAAAAGCAAAGGAAAAAAGGAAAGATATACCCATTTGAATGCTGAGTTCCAAGAATAGAAAGGAGAGATAAGAAAGCCTTCCTCAGTGATCAGTGCAAAGAAATAGAGGATAACAATAGAATGGGAAAGACTAGAGATCTCTTCAACAAAATTAGAGATACTAAGGGAACATTTTATGCAAAGATGGGCTCAATAATGGACAGAAATTGCATGGACCTAACAGAAACAGAAGATATTAAGAAGAGGTGGCAAGAATACACAGAAGAGCTATACAAAAAAGATCTTCACGACCCAGATAATCACAATGGTGTGATCACTCACCTAGAGCCAGATATCTGGAGTGTGAAGTCAAGTGGGCCTTAGGAAGCATCACTATGAACAAAGCTAGTGGAAATGATGGAATTACAGTTTAGCTATTTCAAATCCTGAAAGATGATGCTGTGAAAGTGCTGTACTCAATATGCCAACAAATTTGGAAAACTCAGCAGTGGCCACAGGACTGGAAAAGGTCAGTTTTCATTTGAATTCCAAAGAAAGGCAATGCCAAAGAATGCTCAAACTACCACACAATTGCACTCATCTTACACGCTAGCAAAGTAATGGTCAAAATTCTCCAAGCCAGGCTTCAACAATATGTGAACCATGAACTTCGAGATATTCAAGCTGATTTTAGAAAAGGCAGAGGAACCAGAGACCAACATCGGCTAGATCATGGAAAAAGGAAGAGAGTTCCAGAAAAACATCTATTTCTGCTATATTGACTATGCCAAAGCCTTCGACTGTGTGGATCACAATAAACTGTGGAAAATTCTGAAAGAGATGGGAATACCAGACCACCTGATCTGCCTCTTGAGAAACCTATATGCAGGTCAGGAAGCAACAGTTAGAACTGGACATGGAACAGACTGGTTTCAAATAGGAAAAGGAGTACATCAAGGATGTATACTGTCACCCTGCTTATTTAACTTTTATGCAGAGCACATCATGAGAAATGCTGGGCTGATTGAAGCACAAGCTGAGATCAA